>NC_141762.1:35909261-36209261 GCF_982258835.1 Parasteatoda tepidariorum | reverse complement strand
GTTATTTTAAAAAGCGCTATTGAGCAAAATTAAAACATGCGTTGATAATAATTTATGAGGCTGAGAATGAAATTAAAACTGAGAGAAATATTTCTAACGTTTGCATTCAGATCAAAAATAACTAATTAGGATTGTCAGCACTAACTAAAATTTGTTGATTGAAATGAATGCTTACAAACTTAACTTGAAGAATAAATAATTAACAATTAACTTCAGTTTTAAAATTATAAACGGAGAAATTAATTTAGAAAATAAATTTCAAATAGTATAGGACGTTTGTCATATTTAAAAATAAAAAAAAATTCAGAGTGCGTTTATAGATTTGATATCAAATCAATCTTAGATATTCATTAAGATTAAAATATTAATATACATAATATAATTAAAGTAAAGATTAAACAATTATAATATACACATATTACAGTGCGAAAAGCACTTTAGAGTTAGAGGTTTGAAAATAATTGTTAAACAATCAAACAGAAAAAAGGTTCCTAAATGCTATGGTCTCACATGTTGCTCTTACATGTTTTACAGATACATAACACTCTTACATGTTTTACAGATGCATAATGCTTACATGTTTTACAGATGCATAATGCTCTTACATGTTTTACAGATGCATAATGCTCTTACATGTTTTACAGATACTCTCGTAGTTTTATGTTGGAGATAAGTTATGTTAATGGAGTTACTCTAATTTTTTTTTTATCATGGAGAAATTTTTATGAGAGAAGATCGTAGTAAATACATATTGAACAATGCGCAAAAGAAAACTGATCACCATGACTATTTTTTGATATAATGAAAAGATGTTTCAGGACTTAATCTAAATTCGAGGGGGTAACTTCAAATATACTAACTAGTTAGTGCAGACGATATTTTAAGTTACGAAATCAGACATATAAACGTACTTTCTCTAAATGAACACACCTTTTTTTGGACAGATTCGGGTTTCTGACTCCAAAAATACAGGAGGTAGCCGCAATCTGGGAAATATGATCCAAATACTTTAGTCTGGGAACAAACAATCTGGGTAAGAGGTCCAAAGTTTGGACCCCATAATGTTAATTTTATTTTCTGCGTATTTCACCATACCTCAAGAACTTTTTTGACAATTTGAAAATTTTTGCACACAGTCATAAAATTAGTTTATCCAATGATTATTCCATATAAATTATACTTTTAATAAATATTTATTACTTTATTTATTAATGGTCGAATAAAATTTGAATGGTAAAGTATGCAATTTTTTACATCATTTTAAGAAATGTACTTTTGCATGGAAGAATACAAAATTTGAGAGAAATCAGTCAAATAGTTCCTGAGAAATCGATTTTTTAAGAAGCCGTATTTTTAAAATTCGATTTCTCAGGAGCAATTATCGAAATCATGAATAGTCAATTGTTAAAAACAACCCATCAGCATTGGGGTAACGCATCATTGGAGAACTTTTTACCAAGAAGTCCAACCTTCTCCAGAGCGTTCTGCAAAGTAACACGATCTGCAAAGTTAAGGCCTGGAGACATGACTGGCCAATTCACTCGGCGAAGAAATTAATTTTCTAGAAAATTTTCAATCTCGTAAAGGTTGAAGATTTTAAAGATTCAACCTATGTAGACGAGCATCATTTATCATTTATGTATATTATAACTTATTTCTTTTGCACCATGTCCTGTAAATCTATCCAGTACCTCTAGAGTTCAGTTAATTTGAAAAGTTAGTTTAGAAAGGGGAATGCTGTTGAAGAGATCCTGGAAATCAAAAGTCGCAATAGAATTAATTTTATTATGTTTAATGAATTCTGATCACTATTGTATTGATATATTTTTCTTTGGCTGTATTGATACAATATTAGAAAGCACTCTTTTTTGCGGATATAATTGTGTGAGCTGATGAAAAGATTATATCTTTTATTTTCCGGATTATAAAAATTTTGTGCCCCTTTTTTGGAATTTTTTTCCCGTTTTTTTCCCTTATTTCATTGTTCTGTATTTTTCCCCTTGTTTTATCTACATTTTGAACTTATTTTATGAGTTCCATTTACTTGCAGCTTATGCACAATAAATAAAACTTATTGTTTTTCTAAATTTTCTTCGCGTTTTTTTGTATATATATATATATATATATATATATATATATATATATACATAATTGTGATCTTTTCATGATTGAAATTGCCCTTTTTCGGTTATAATAAAATGTCTTTTACTGTTAAACTGAAACATATTTAAATGAACAACTCTAAATAAACTATCAGATGGTTCATGGCTTTGAATAACATATTATGAGCCTGTTAGGAGAAAAAAACAGTTAGTATGAAACATGTCTCAAAAATATTAAATATTTTTCCCGAAGAAAACATTGAATCAATAGGGAAATACATTTTTATCTTACATCGTTAAGATTTCTTTGACTCCCAGAAATCTCATTATCTTAATGCGCGCTCTCTATAAAGTTGAATTATATTTCCTGCACATTTTTCAATAAATTTTTCTTCGAATATGAAAAAGACAAGAAACGAAACTAAAAGAACGTAAAACTTTATCTGTGAAAGATGGAAATCTAATTGATTCACATCTTTTTGATGAGAATCATAAAAGCATTAAAGGAAATATCAATGCAATCGATAATTTTATGAAAGGAATTAAATTTGATAAAATGAAGATCTTTAAGCGATTTGGAAAGAAAACTCATTTAATCAGAAGTTTTTTGATGTAGCGCATGATCCAATCGCCAGAGGGTGATAGTTCTGTTTTGACTTCTTTATTTTTTATCAGTTTAGTGATCCTTAAATTTTATAAACTATGCATCAAATAGTGCTAACAACTATTAACAAGTTTGATATTTCGTATTAAGATTTTTATGGAACTTATTTCATTTTTCTTTGTAAAGTTAGGCAGGGAAAAACCGGAAATTTTTTGTAAAATTTCATATTTTTCTGTTTTAATTCAACCTTTCTATTCACCCATAAATTACCGTTAATTTAGGAAAACCTAAGTTTTTTGAAAGAGTAAAAATTAATCGGGCTATTGTCTCGTAGGGTTTATTTGAGAAATCCTAAGGCAAACATTTCAATCTATATCGATTAATATTATAAAAATTGATTTAGATATGATATAATGTCTGTGTTATTTCTTAAATCAAAGTAGCAGCTAGTGACCCACTTGGTTTAAACGTGAATAAGTAAAACTTAATTTTAACCATACACAGCACTTAATAAATTTATAATCATTTGGTTTTTTTTTTATTAATATCAAAAATTTATCTGTCAATAATTTAAGGATGTAACGTTTTGATGAACACAAAAGTACATTTTGTAAAGTAAATTCTTTGAATGAAATAAAGAAGACAACAAGAGTAAATTAAAATTTGACAAAAAAAGGTTTTGCGAAAAACACAACTAAAATCTAAAACAAAAATTATGGAATTGATTTAAAATTTTTGTGATTCTACATAAATACACAACCATAAAAATTTCAAAGCACTAATATCCCTTAACATTAAGATACCATGCAATTCAAATTTAATTCAATCGTTTTTATTGAAATGTAGCAAAAAATTCAACTTTAAAACGATAAATAACAAGGAAATGATAATTATTTAATCGCCCACAAATATAATCGTACTGGAGTAAATAAAAATTTGACAGAGATTCTACATAATAAATTCACATTCACTTCTATTCACATCAACTGAATCAATTAACTGCTTCTGTTAAGCAATGCTAGCTGCGTTGTCTTTTAAATTTTTTTCAGTTGAATGAAAACACAGCAAATATAATATGTTTGGTTACGAAATAACCACGTGAATAAAATGAAAATTGTATATAGCACGTGAATAGATAAATTTGTATAAAAATTGTATATAATTGTATATATGTATAATTGCATATCGTGGTACAATTCTCTTTTTTTTCTGGATTTGTAGGAGTGGATAAGTTTCATTGAAAACACAAATTTTGAAACAAGTAGTTCATGGAGAATTTTTTTTAGTGTTTATAATAGGCGTAGGCTCATTCTTTTTATAATCCTATAACTCAATTACTTGTCCCTTTCTGAAACTTGCGATCCATACTTTAAAGTACACTCATGTCCATAAATTAAGGATAATGAAGTTCAGGCACAGAAAGAGACAGAAGCCAAACAAATTTGACTTATTTGTAAAATCTATGTATTAAGCAAAAGGTAAAGAGCAAAAAAGATGCTATATGTTTGACATAATTAATAAAAATTGCGATTTTTACTCCCTGGAGCAAATTTCAAAAAAGAACCTATTTACAAAAAACAGTATAACATGGTTAGTATGATGGTTAATACGGAGTATGTCTCCCGGACCATGCAATAAAGGCCGTACAACGCCTAGGCATGCTGAGTATCAAATTATCAATCTGATCTTGGGGAATATTACACTACTCATCAAGCAATGCCCTCCGAAAGTCCGGTAGACAGGTGGGAGGGGATTGACGGGCTGCAATTCGTCGGCCAAGCATTTCCCACTCATGCTCTATTGGATTCAAGTCCGGTGAGTATGCTTTCCAATCCATACGGGTGATATCCTCCGATTGAAGGCATTCGTCTACAATGTTTGCATGGGGAGAACGGGCGTTGTCGTCCATAAACAGAAATTCAGCACCCATGGCGCCCCGAAAAAACTTACATGTTGTTCCAGAATGACATACCTATAGATGTGGCCTGTCATCGTTACACTCTGAACATGCAAGTCAGTTCTGGAACCAAGAATAATTCCTCCCCAAACGAGCCGTCCTGCACCACCATAGCGGTGTCGTTCAATGGTGTTGTCTTGGTGGTAACGGGTACCTGGCGCTCTCCATATGAAAGTCCGGCGAGAATCAGACTGCAAACTAAACCTAGACTCGTCGGAAAACAACACTCAAGACCACTGTTGCGGTGTCCACAATGCATGCTCTTTACTCCAGGCTAATTGCAGGCGACAGTGAGTTGCGGTAAATGGAACACATTTGACTGGCCTACGAGCATATAGACCAATGTGCCCTAAGCGTCTGTACACGGTCTGCCTTGAAACTGTCGTACTGGTAGCTGAAGAGAGCTGACGAGACAGGTCTGATGCTGTGCTCCGTCTGTTTCTTTTGGCAGTAACTGCCAAATACCGGTCTTCATTCGGCGTTGTAACTCGGGGGCGACCTGTGCTGTAACGTCTACTCACATTACCATCATCTTGGAATCGTTGCCTGGAGATGACATTCTGGGCGATTCCAAGTTCTTCGGATACTTCCAGCTGGGTACGTCCACATTCCAGTCGTCCGATGATTCTACCATGTAAAAAATCATCCAAATGATTCCTTTGTGCCATAACTATGCGGTTATTGCACTGAAAGGTTTTTAAAGCGCTTGTGAACAATTTTACTTCTTTGCCACCATTCCTTATATACCCCTCTCTTACACTCTCTTCATTGTGACGT
Source organism: Parasteatoda tepidariorum (assembly GCF_982258835.1). NCBI lineage: Eukaryota > Metazoa > Arthropoda > Arachnida > Araneae > Theridiidae > Parasteatoda > Parasteatoda tepidariorum. Next base: position 36,203,821 of record NC_141762.1, on the reverse strand, counting down.
ACTACCAGCGTCATCTAGTGGTTTCCTGTAATTTGCATATTCTTCTTCAGGATGTGTGTGATGATTCTACAGGTGAAATTTTAATTTTAGAGATTGATTTCCGTGTGATTCTGAATTATCCTTAATTTATGGACATAAGTGTATTTAAACTGCTGTTTGTAGAAAATGCAACACCATGAAAGAATCATCAGAATCAAATGAAATTTAATGCAGAAACGACTTGTACTGATACAAATAAATGATGAAATTTTCAAAACAAAAGAAACAAATTAAGCGTCCGAAATCAGTATTTGGTGCAGCCACCACGCGCTGCAATAAGTGCTGCTATACGACGTGGCATGGAGTCAAACAGATGTTGAATATCTGCTTGAGGAAGAGAATTCCATATCGCTTGTATGCGCAACCAAAGTTCGTCTTTGGAAACTGCAGGACGCGGATCACGAGTGAGACGCCGACCAACCATATCCCACACGTGCTCAATAGGCGACATATCCGGCGAATAAGCAGGCCAAGGAAGAAGTTGCATGCGTTGTGCTGAACAGAAGTCTCTAACAGTCCGCGCAACATGTGGCCGTGCATTATCCTGCTGAAAGATAGCTCCAGGGATGCCTTGAAGGAAAGGAACGACTTCGGGCTGTAGCACTTCACGGACGTATCTGTTGCTATTGAGATTACCCTCAATTCGTATCAAATTGGATCGTCCATGATACGAAATCGCACCCCAGACCATAACTCCGGGTGTTCGACCACTATGTCGTTCAATAATACACTCAGGAAGGCAGCGTTGACCGGCATAACGTCTAACACGAACACGGCCATCATGGGTCCACAAATTGAAGCGTGATTCATCTGAAAAGACAACTTGGTGCCAATCAGCTCGCCAGTCTCTGTGCTCAAGAGCCCACTGCCGACGCAGCCGTCGATGATCCGCCGTGAGGGGAATCCTGTATAATGGCACCCTTGCACGCAATCCACGGCGCAGCAGACGACGACGAATTGACGAAGCCGACAATTGTACACCTGTAGCAGTAGACCAATGTGCTGCCAGCTGCCTGGAGGAAGCTGTGCGATCATTCACCGCCATGCGGAGCAGGTGTCGATCATCGCGCTCTGACGTCACCTTCTGTCGTCCAGTGCCTGTTTTTCGAGTTGTTCGGTGCTCGTCGGTCCACTGCTTCCAAACTCGCATCACTGTGGAACTGTTCCGCTGCATACGAGCTGCTATTGCGCGATAGGAAAATCCTCCTTCTCGAAGGCCGATTATCCTCCCTCGTTCAAACTCCGTAAGTTGCTTGAATTTCTTATTCTTCCGTCGTGGAGGCATACTCAGGTCTCACTAAACGTTTGCCACTAACAAATAATCATAGACTATTTTCAACGTCCCGCTACAGCACTTTATTTATACGCTTTCAGCATCAATTCAGAGGGCGCTGCGCGCGCCACGCACGCGCGATGGCTCTGAAACTTTATTAATTTGCATAATATCCTATAATTGACATTTGCTGCGAATTTCATTTGATTCTGATGATTCCTTCATGGTGTTGCATTTTCTACAAACAGCAGTTTAGAAATCATATAATATTTGATTTCATGATTTCAATTGAAACAATTTTCATAACATAAATTTAAGCACATTTATTTAATCCATTTTTTTTTTCAGAACTAGAGCCAGTAAGCATCAAAATCTTTTATATCGGAAATCAATATTCTAAAACCCAAAAAAAAAAATTTTTAAAAAATAAAAATAAAAACTTCAAAAACTGAAAAAGTATTTTTTTTTCTGCTAAAGCTCACTAGTGATATTCATTTACACGTGAAAAAAAAGAACAATAAAAACTCGAAACTTTCCTCGTAACAATTTTCTTGCATAAAACAAAAAGAAATATCCAAGTCACCTCCCGTGAGTTCGAGAAGTTCTCATCACCTCCCAAAACCCGATAATTTGTTAGAATTTTCCAACAACAAATCGAATCTTAGTCAGTTCTGAAAGATTTCATGAGTTTCGAACTTTCTTCGATGGAAGGTATTTATCGAAAATCCTTATGTCAACAAGAAGCGACTCCGAAATTTCGATCCGTACCTATTTTTAGTAACAGAGAGGACGGTCCTACATAGGACCTTCACACCCACCCCTCACGCGCAATCTTCCTTATAAACGAGTCTCCGTTCCCGTAGTTCTTTCCACAGAGGTTCAACAATCTAACTTAAACATTAACTTTTCTAAGTCATCTTCTTTAAACTCTCTTAATTTTTTTTTTTTGTTTGAATACATATTCATGGGTGACAGGATAAAATTACGAAAACCATATCGGAGGAATTCAATATTATAAATGATAATACTGCAGAGTTGGGTGTCGATTAGAATTGCTATTGACTAAAGATAATAACTATGTAATCAATTACTTATGATCGCGTTTACAGGTAATTGCCATTACAAGTAATCTAGATCTCATATTACAACTAAGTGGGGCGAAAACATAATCGATTATCTTTTTTGATTACAGTATTCAATTACTTGTAAAAATGATTACAAATATTAATTACAATTGTGATCGTTATTACAATATTGAATAACAGTAATTAATTACTTGTAAGTATGATTACAAATTTACTCATTTTTGCAAATTAATTTGATAAATTCAAATTTTACTCATAATTTTGATTACAACTGTAATCTTGATTACAATAATCTATATCTTTTAATCATTACAAGTATTCAAAATATATTATTACATGAAATCATAATTACTTGCAATTACATATTTTCATTTCTTGTAATGATATTTATCCATAATTTATTTTGTTGCGATTACTTGGAATTACGATTACTGCTGTAACCAAAGACATGATGATTTGTAATCAAGATGAGAAATAATTGATAACTGTAATAGATAATTGTAATCATGATTAAAACTGTGATCAAAACTATGGTGAGTTGTAATAACGATTACAAGTAGTTGATTACTGTAATAGACTATTGCAGTCACGATTACAGCTGTAATCAAAGTTGTAATCACGATTACAAGTAATTGATTACAGTAATTGATCGTTGTAATCACGATTACAGCTGTAAACAAAACTACAGGTTGTAATTTAGTACTGTAATCGAAAGATGTAATCGATTACATTCTTGCCCAACTCAGTAATACTGCTACTTAAATAACTGATTTACCATAAAGCGTTTGATAAATTTTATATCATAATTAGAATAAAATTTATATTAAAAATCTTGAAATGAAAATTTAGAGGTTTTTTTTAATAGATTCCAATAATAAATGCCCATTAGTTACATAATTAAAACATAATCTATAATTTAATTTAGTAAGAATATATTTAATAATTATGATTATAATTAATTAGTATTATATTTATAATTAATTTTTATTCTAATTATAATTAATTAGTATAATTATAATTAAGTAAGAACTATAATTTGGTAAGAATAAAACAATTAATATAAAATGATTCATGGTGTTCGGTAATGACCATTATTAATGTGTATTTTTTAAATCATTGTGAAAAATTAAGACAAAGAATATCCACATTATTCAATCGCAAACACTCTGAGAAAAAGTATGCTCAAAATTAAAAGAATATGGTTTTTGACCGCATGGGAGCACCAAAAAGCACGTAAATTTTTACCGAATCAATCTGGTTGTGTTTTTGGTAAACCTAATCGAATATAGCTTTATAATTGTTAAAATTTGGTCGTTTTATAATTATTCCTTAGAGCATGGCATAAAAACCACTTAACCGGTAACATTTATTTCCAGTATGAATGGTTTAAACGCCATATATTTTGGTTTTATTACCAGAATTGTTGGGTGTTTTATACCTAAAATGTATTTTCCAAACAGTACGGTAATTTCACCAGAGTTTTTTTCTTCGTGTAAAATGCAAAAACGCTATCAAAATGCTGTAGAACCACTAGTAGAAAAGCAATCAAAAGTGAAGATATGTGTGAGTCTAAAAATATCAAAACTGTTTTGCAAGTTGAAACTCAGAGGCGTTTCTAAATATAATCTTTCTATTCCTTTCTATTTTCTCCAACAATCAAACATGTTTTGATGTTTTCAGTCCCACCAGATTCCATTCAATAACATTTATTTTTCTCCTTCTTAAATAATATTTGCCATCCTTAAAGGTTACTTTTTTCGACTTTATTTTTTACTTAAATTAATATCCATTTTTTACAAGTATTTTACTTTATTTTTTACTTGAAATACATATTCGATACGAATTCCGCATCCGGCTTGCTCCGACCACTGTGCTGTCGGGAAATATCCTCAGTGGTAGATGGATCAAGGGTTAAAGTCCCCTTGTCGCACTAAGCTAACCGTGGTGGGTTCTCATGGTCTTCTTCTCTATGTAACGCAAATGCGGGTTAATTCCATCAAAACGAGTATATCAGAAAGATGAATATCGATTCATAAGAGTTGTTGTGTTTTAATGAATAGGGATTCTCTTGAGGCGTAGTTACCACCATGAATATTAAATACCAATTCACCTGTATATAAAACATTCAAACTTGATTTAATCTTAAGGTACCTTTTGATACATAAAAGTTAACATAGTCGTTAATTAAATCTCCATATTAACGACCTCCGGACGCGATATGAATTTCCCAACATAGATGGATGGTCTCCATTGAAAAATTGATTAAACCCACAAAGTAGCGGTCAAAAGTCCGGTAAATAAAATAAAGGAAAAAAATAAATAAATAAACAGCAAATAAAAGCAGGAAAAAAAATAAACAGCATCAATCAAGTAGTGGTATTCGTTCATCGAATTCTATCACCTATAAAATTCTGGATAGGGAGTAGTGTGGCGTAGCAACCACAACAAATATCAAATATTAATTCACTAGTATATAAGACATGTTAACATGATTCCAAATTGTATTACCTTTGGTTGGATGAAAATTGACATAGTCGATAATTATATCCTCATACTGTCATTATTCTATTTCATTCATTTGAAAAATTTAGGAATCAAATATTTATTAAAAGCGTAATAAGTGCAAGAAAGCAAATCAAAATTTCAGTTCATAATCTACTTTTTTGCATAGGAATGCGAAAAATCTTTACTTTGTTTTCGAATCTGCTATCCGTATTTCAAAAATGCACTTTTTATACATTTTCTAAAAATTATTTTTCTATTATATTTTCCTTTGAGATTATTAAAATTAAATCTTTAGATATTAAAGGATTACGTAACCTCAGAAAAAAGTCAATTTGTTTCTTATTGAGGGAGAAGTTAATGAAATTATTACATTGAAAAGCGAAAATTTAAACTATCTCTTAAAGTAAAAGTAGTTTGTTTCTCCACATTGCCTTAAAAGAAGATCAACGATAAGGTAAAACGCATCGTATTTTTATATGGGCTACCATTCGAGTGTAAACTCTTTATACATTTCTCTGTGAATTTAACGCGTCGTTGATAAACAATCATAAAGGCATTTGTTAAAATATTGTATAAAATTTTTATCTGTGATATTTATCGTTTGTAAGTGATAAATATCAGCATGATACACAGAGAAAAACATTCTGTTTAAATGACCCTATTCTATGATTAAATAAATAAATTATTTTTGAGTAAGAAAGCCAATATATACAGTATTTAAAGCACTCCTTTGTTAATTTTCCCGTTCATATGGTAAAGGTTTAACAGACATTTTCATTTTCAAAGATTATAGTTCTTATTATAACACGTTAAGTAAGCAATGCAAAGTTGAACATTAAAATTAACTAAATAAATAGTTTTTATGCCCCGCTCTAAGGTATCCTGATGAAATTATCAAAATCTGCCCACATAATAAAACCACATTTTACAGTGAATTTTACCAAAGCGCTTCTATAAAAATCATCGAGCTACATGGTGTTCCCATAGATCTGGAAACATGGTGAATTTTTCCATATTCTGGTAGTTTTGACATTTTTTTTCTCAGTATGTAAAGTTTTTTTTTTCCAAAGCCCACCTGGAGAATGACCTCTCGTCATTCATTTTCGTCATTTTGTCATACAGGCATCTGAAGTGTAGATTTGCAGGCCACTCTTTCAGGGGCACCATATTATGTGGGTCAACGTTGCCCCCACAATGCGGACAGATAGAACAGAGCATGAAAGATAATCCATGCCTTGCCCGGGATTCGAACTCAGAACCTTTCTGATACAGTTCCCTGACCCCTAAACAGGCAGCTTGACTCATTATGTGCAAAATTTAATTTTTTGCGCGTAAATAAATAGGATTAATTTCTTTTTAATCAACAAGACCAGTTTAATTGCACATAAAAGATGTTAATTTTAACTATTTATTCCTTTTTAAGAAATTATCTAATTCTTGAAACGAGATAAGGAGAAATTATCTAATTTTCTGTATACCGAATAATAGCAAGAGAACTATATAATTATAAGTTATTTTTAAAATAAAAAAACATAAATTGTTACATATATAAAAGATTTTTAACTGAATATATACTAATTCAAATAGTTGGCGAAGTAATGAAATGTTACAAAGTTGTACCATTCAAATTTTGCTTGTTAATAACAGAAGAGATTTGCTTCCCCCCTCTGTAAACAATTCCCCATTCAAAGACACCTTTATTGCGCGTTCTTTTTAAGACAAACTTTTCTGATTCATTTGTTCTACTTTCATTGACTGTTTTTTAAATTCTCATATTTTTATTTGGAAGCTCAGGCTATTTGTTTATGGATGACAAAGCATCTTGCTTAAAAAGTAAAATGTTGAAAGCATAGTTTTTAAAATAATAACGGAAACTTATCTGAGCTCGCATCTTCCATGTCATAAAACGCTTGGTAAAGTTTAATACAACCAAGGAATTTATTAATTGAAAACTTTCAAACTAGATTTACTTGAACAGAACCCAACCATGCATAATAATATTTAATACACCAAGTTTTTATTAGTTAATAATATTTAATCAACAAGTTCTGGAGAATTTCAGTAAATAACTTGAGACGGAGGAAAATAATGAAGTAAAATAATACTTTTAATTTTAAGAATGCATATCAGTCATTGCTATTTTGTTAATTTTGTTCCATGTTTTTTCTGCTTTTTAAAAAGAGTAAAATTGTTTTATCCGCAAATACTGAATATGAAATTAATAGCCTTATGTTAATCTAAAGATTTGCCTCGTAGTTGATTTGAGAGAGAACGAAATAAGCAGTAATCAGACGGCAAAGAATCAGGTGAGAATATTGGTGAATGTTAGGTTCTATACCAGCTAAGTTCTAATATTTTTGGAAAATTGAAATTTGGATCTAATTGATCTAACTTGTATATAATCCGTCATTGCGTGTATAAACACAACACTTTTACGTTCAATAAACTAAACATGTTTCTATACGTGGCAGGTTTATTCAACAATCAGCCATTAAATTGCATAAAATGTACATAAAAGAACCACCAATCAATGGCACAAAAATGTATGGGGAAATTTTTACAGGAATCGGCTCTTGACTGGGAATAGAATATTCGGCATTGTGCAAGCCAGCTTCATTAGTAAAGATCCGATCTCTCTGTTCTGTGCACATTGAAAATATTCCGGTTCAAACTACAGTACAAAGTACCTTTGGATGCATCATCTTTAAAATCTATTTTACCATAAAATCCATTTTTACCGTAACATTCATTTAGTTGAAGCGATTCAGCGATTTTACGGTAATCGTTACTGTAAAAATTACGGTATATCAGATTTCGTTTCTTCCGGTAAAAAAGTACTGACAGATTGATACTGGTATTCTTACTGCAATTTAATCCGGAAATTTTTACAGTGTAAGAATGCCTTTCCAGAATCATAAAAGTGAATTCCCCAGAATGTCTTCCTTCCTGAGGAAGAACTTCACTAAATCTTTTAATATAGAGAACTTGTTCAAATCAAGAAATGCAGAACTAAAAGTGTAAATCATGTTACATTTATTCTAGAATACACTGAAGAGCCAAAAAAAACTGGTATACCTGCCTAATATCGTGTAGGGCACCCGCGAGCATGCAGAAGTGCCGCAACACAACGTGACATGGATTCGATCAATGTGTGAAGTAGTGCTGGAGATAAGTGACACCATGAATCCTGCAGGGCTATCCATAAACCTGTGGGAGTAAGAGGAGTGGGGATATCTTCTGAGCATCACGTTGCAAGGCATCCGAAATATGTTCAATAATGTTCATGTCTAGGAGTGGATCCAAAAGCACTCTTCTGAATTTAGACACTTTCGCTGGCCAACAAAATCCCCAGACATGAATATTGTCTCAGTGTACTCTTCAGTGTACATCCTGGATTCGCTAGAATTTACAGACTTTTGACTTACAAATTAAATTAATTTTGTGTTAAATTTTCATCCCTGAATTTCGATAGCAAGGTTAACACTTTTTAATAAAAAGAATATAGAAGCAAATAACTCCAGCACATAACGGTTTTTCTGCATTTGATGCATAAATGTAATCCTCTATTATGTAATCGGTTTTTCTCTTCAATCTACAGTTTTAACGACATTTTTGATCTATTTTTGTTGAAATGTACAAACTTAAAACCGTTGTACATAAAACAGGTGGTCGCGTATATATTGGTACACACTTCGGTGATAGTTAGGACAAATCATCAGAATTAAAACTGCATAGGAACCTTGTCCGGAAACTTCATCATACTCCGTTAGTTTAATATACTTATTATGAACTGTTTCTTCGCGTGCTTTTGAGCAGGTCATTATCAAGAAGCGCCCCCAGTCGCTTACGACGACATTTCCGAGCATGGTTTCCTATGCAGTTTTAATCTTGGTGTTGTGTCCCTACTTCCATAGAAGTTTCTCCCAACATTTATGTAACCTCCTGTTATATATAATGATTTTAAGCTTGTACATCTGGAGAAAAATGTACCAAAAAAGTCATTTTAAAAAAATATATATAGCTTCAGGAGCAAAACAAATTTTATATTTCAAATCCCCACACCCGAATTAAGCAAGTATTTATATGAAACCTCTGTGTAATCGATCTGATCAGATATGTAATTCAGTTTCACGACTAATCAAGGTTGCATCAAATTTTCTTAATGATATAATTGTTCTTTTTCTTCAGTACTGCAGCTTTTAAATGGCCCAGTTACAGTTTTCTCCATCTGATGCTCCCAACCACAGTGGTATTCCAACATGTAACTCGGATGTAACCTTAGAAAATGTTTCACATTATCTATCTTTATGGTACATGGTGGGCCTTTCTTCTCTTTTTTCGGGGAGGGGGATAGGTGATACTTTCTTAAACGAGTTCAAGTCATAACAAAATTCCCGGTACCGATATTATAGTTAAATGTTGAACCGACGCTTTTACGAATGTAATAATAATTATGTCATAATCACTCTGATGCAGAGAGAAACAGGAATCAGGTAAGAAACAGTATACAAATCCCATTGCGCCATTTTCAGGGTAGGAAACATCAACTTTGGAAACAGCAACATATGATAGCCAGCCCATTTATATGAACTTTATAGTTACATTTAGAAACTCTTATTAAAATACGAGAGATTAAATACCCGTACCAGATATAACAGCATTAAAATATCCTCTTACAACTCGAAATACATTGCAAATATTTTAATAAGGAAAGATTTTTTTCATGTGCCCAACATTATCATAATATCGTTAAGTTTATGAGTTTTTCAAAAGAAAAAATTATTTCTTATGACTAAAAAAATCAATCATTTTCTTTGAACGGAACGATTTTCTTGCAAATTTATTCACAGTTTTTTTTTTTTTTACTCAAATTGTGCATTTTTTCTTCCAGAAATGAATCGAGTTTACTAAAATAACATATTTCGAAGCGCAATTTTAACGAACATTTCTTCTGCCTCTTAACTTTTATTGACGTATGCTAATTATTATGGGACTACCAAGCAGAGTGCAAAAAAGATATTAAAGTTAAAAGCATCCATTTCTCAGAAAAAGGGAAAATTTTCTGTTAAGGAAGTAATTACATATTGAATTCCCTGAGGGAAAAACTATTTTCAAAGAAAAACGAGTTGAATTTAGATCGAAGGGAAAAAAATTCTAAGAATCTCTTAATTTAAGTATCTTATTAGCAAAAGTTCAGAAAAGAAAAAGTGTTAATGATACCTATGTAATTACTTTTAACAATAGTAATATAAAAAGGATTTTTTTAAGAAAAATCTCTTAGTTTTAGGTCATTTTCCGGTATTGTTTCTCAACTAAGTTTAAAAGAAAAAGCGATTTAACTACTTCATTAGCTAATGGGTGATTTCTCAGCTTGAAAGGCTTAAATTAAACATATTTAAAGTAAGTGGTAATAAGTGATTTATTATCAGAGAAATTTTTTGTTTTTTGAATATGTAAAAATTCTGATGATATATAAGTTATAATTCTGAATTTTTTAAATAAAAGAGCTAAACAAATATAAACGATAGCATTTTTTTTCTGTTGCACGGTGTTTCTTAATAAATCTTAGATACTTTCGTATAGCTGATTTTAAATCTGTTACTTTTCATGCTGCAGATTGTTTTAAAAAATGATATTTTTTGTCTATTTTTCTTAGAAACAAGTTCAAAAAAGTTATTACAAAAGAATGATTAGAAATTTGTCCCATAAATGTTGCGACAAATTTCTAGAGAGGTTAGGGGACATCACCAGGGTTTGAATTGCATAGGAACCCATGCCCGGAAAGGGGATCATGGGCCCCTAGGGTCGCTTCGCTATTTTGAACTGCTCTATAATGACAAAACAACATATTCGTTCGGGATTAGAAATTCTAAAATGTGTTGACAGACGTATAAAACCTACATAAAATAGGGGAAATGTCGTTTCATAAATGTTATGACATCGTCTGATAGTTCAGCCAATAATATTTAAAATGTCTTGTATGATATTCTAAATTATAAAACTTTAAAAAATTTGAAAAACTGTATTTAAAAAAAAAATTGCTAGCATTTAACTCTAATGCTAAATAATCAAGATATTCCGTAAAGAGCATCATTACATTTTGAATTTTTTATGATTCTTATACAAATTTCTTGTTCTTAAAAAACATGATTCTCATGACTTTTGAATGTACGATTTTAAATATTGAAAGTTTTAAAATTTTCTTAGGTGAAAAGCGAATATATATATATAAATAAATAAATACAAGAAAACATGAAGAAAGTTAAGAAAAACAATAAGTTTCATTTATTGCGCTGAAGCTGCAAGTAAACAGAACTCATTAGATAAGTTCAAAATGAAGATAAAACAAAGAAAAATTATAGACATATGAAAAAAAGGGGGGGAATAATAAGTAAAAAAAAATAACAAAGAGTTTAAAAAAAGAAAAAAAAAAGTATGAAATTTTATGTAAAAAAACCGGAGAAAAAAAAGAATGATATAATCTTTTCATCAGCCGACACGATTATATCCGCAAAACAGAGTGCTATCTGATATTGTATCAATAAAGCCGAAGCAAAATATATTAATATAATAGTGTGAGGAGCACTCAAAAAATTTTTTTACAAAAATTACAACAAATAAAATAGAACACAAAAAGTAAAAATAAGTGAAAATAACATGTAAAAACAGAAAATAAAATAAAATGAAAAGAAAAAACAGTAAAAAAATGGACTATAAAGCGAGTAGCGAAATCAGATCTACTTACATGGACGGGAAATTTTTCAAGAATGATTTAAAAATGTTTTTGCAGAAAGATTGCCAGATTACAAAATATGAAAACAAAAGCGCAAATTGAGTGTAACTAGAGGGTTTTAAAGTGCCGTTTTTACTGCACTGCTGAAGTGATTTGTTATTCTGTGCATTGATTTGTTAGTTACCAAGGATGGGCCCGAAATGGATGTGCGCAAGGTAATATTATGATGGATAATTTTAAAAATTGACCTTAAATAGTTTTAGAAAATAGATGTTTATTTTATATCTTTTTTTTCCGGTATTTTTAAATAAAATTTCATCCTTTTTCTTTCTTTTAAACTTTTTGTTATTTTTTTACTTATTATTTCCCCCCCCCTTTTTTTTCATATGTCCATAATATTTCTTTGTTTTATCTTCATTTCGAACTATATATATATATATATATATATATATATATATATATATATATATATATATATATATATATATATATATATATATATATATATATATATATATATATATATATATATATATATATATACATATATATATATATATATATATCTTCATTTTGAACTTATATATATATATATATATATATATATATATATATATATATATATACAAAAGTACATTAAAGCCAATAAATTTTCCAGTAATTTTTATACATTAAATTTGGTTTTTCTGAGATAGACACAGTCACTCTCGTAAAGAAACGAATAAAAAAAAACATTTTAAAAAAATTGGTAGTTTATTTTGATTTTCAATAAAAACAAAGCTGAAAATAAAAACATACACACGATGATGCAGAAATCATAAACCGGATTATTGAACATAAAAAAAAACACATAACAGAAAACTGCTAAAGTTTAACGTTTTTAAGAAATATTTATTAAAAGTACAGCTGCCGCACACTAAATAATAAAAAAATATTTCTCTCGAATAATTTCTTTTCCAGAATCCAAGTAAATTTTTTTTCAATTCCAATTAAACTAAATTAAATTTTCCTTAACTCCAGGCGATGCTCCTTCCATGAAATATCTAGAAAGACTTATGAAACACACGATAAAATAAGCATTTATTATGAAATCTTTATACTTTTACTTGATCACATTTAAATATTATATCAAGTTTAAAGTTCATTTTTAGAATCAATTTTATTAATTGAAAAAACTATAGTAGTTTGATCGCAGTTTTTTTTTTTTTTTGCTCTTTAAAAAAATAAACATACTGTATATTACATTGTAACAAATTATTAAGTAGCAATTTTTAGCATATTATTTCAATTTAAAATTATAAATTATGGCAAAAAAATATTTTATGCGTGGTTGAATATCATTTTTCATCGTAACACTTCTAATGCTTTTTTTGTAATTTGAATTATTATTAAAATTTTAATCAGTATTAAAAATGAAATAAAATTAAATACTAAAAGATATACTGTAATAAATTCCGGATAAAATCACAGTAAAAAGTGCTGGCCCTTGGGTGCATCATTCATAAATATCATTTTACAATAAAATCCATTTTTATCGTAAAATTGAATACTGTACTTTTTACAGTAATATTTATTTATGGAGTAAATTATATTTTTACATAAAATTTCATTTATCAGCAATTTTATAGTAAATATTACTATAAAAATTAATCGATTCAAAGTTTTCGTCCTTATTAATTTTTACTATGAAGATGGAATTCGTGGTAAAAACTAACGGTATCTTGTGTTCCGGTACTTTATACCGTAATTCGGTTTGAAATTTTTTACAGTGTACATATCACGTGCTTAAGTATTATTTTAAATTAAAAGTGACTCGGAAAGCTTTGCCGGCACTAAATTTCATTTTTTTAAATCATTTATATTACTCTTAACATCATCGTGTATAGTAACTTATATAATGAAAAATTGCATTGCAGTTTTTATTCATAAGTTTTAATTAAATTCAGGATTTTGGAAATAGGAAAAGAGTCTTCTTTTCTTCCATTTTTAAAAATGCAAAAAAATCACTATTTATTTATAAACAGAGATTATTTTGCAAGAAATGCATTGAAATATATTTTATGAATTAATTTTTGATTGTCTCGTGCATTTTCCTTTAACATTAAATGGCGAATTAACCTTAATAACCTGAAAAGTATTTTCTGTCAAAAAAAGCATTATTTTCTAATACTTATAGCATATTATCTATCTAGCATTATTTTCTAATACTATGTATCATTTGGTTTTTGCATTATTAAACATTTGTGATACTTCCTTTTTTCCATTATTGATAATTAAAACCAGTATTTTTTTGCATTTGTTACATTAATTACGAATAATTAGCGCGTCTGAATAATTTATTTTTTTGAAACAAGATAAGCAATTGCTTATATTTGTTAACATTTTCAACGTCTGTGTTAATCTTTAGCTTAATTAGAATACGAATTAGAATTTCGCATTTTCTAAATATTTTTGAAAAAGTAGAATGCTGATTTATGCAAACCATAAAAAAAAATAATTAAGATTATTCATCCAGTCAGACTCATTCAGATTGCTCATTCAGTCAGACTCTATTATAAAACTAACATAAGCTATTGTCATCTCCATAATGATTAATTATTAGGAAAAAAAATTAAATAAAAATAATTAATGCTTCTTGTTACACTTTTTACATGATGAAATGTCATATGCAATATTAAACTGAATTCTGAAACAACTTAGTCTTAAAAAATATGCACACTATGGTAAAGTACAGTACGCAAAATAAAAAACGGACCATCCTGAGTAACTTTTGATTTAATGATCGAAATTACAGGTTCTAGGTATCGATCTTAAAGATTAAAGGGTAAACTCAAATATGCTAATTAGTGCAGATGTTATTTTTTGAGTCACTATTTCGAACAGAAAAACTTTATTTCTCTGACTAAATATACTTTTATTCGACTGATTCGACGAAGATTTCTGATCCCCAAAATATAAGGAGAAGCCATAATCTGGGAAGTATGGTCTCCATAGTTTGGACAGAAGAGCGGTGCAAAGTTTGGATTCCTTAATTTTAACGGCCTTTACGGTGATCAAGGAGTTAGTCTTGTGCCAAGAAGGTCCTGAGTTCAAATCCGCTACAGGTTAGGTTGCAAGTTTCTCGCGTTGTTGGGGTGACATTGATACTACTATACGGTGCCGATGATTAAGGGATTATTAGAAAAAACAGATACATCAGGCACTGAAATGCTTTTTTCAAAAATAATAATGGCGAAATATTTCGTTAATTTTGACTAAATGCATTTCCTCGACGAAGTGACGATAGTTATTTCGTCACTTCGACAAAATGTTTGGTTGGAGCATATATCTGGAAACAGTTTCGTCAAAAACAAAGAAAGTTTTCGTGATATTTAACTATTCATTTTTTACCATGAAGAAATCGAGTTAACCTTATCCCCAAATTTCTCAAAAGGGAGTCTTTACGCATAAAATATTCAGAGGTAGATAAACACAGGAATGCGTTGAGATGTCTTAATTAATGCAATCATGGAAACTGATAATTAATATGAATATCAAGATTAAATTACAAAAGCTTATAATCAATGAAACCCATATCTTCATGATGCATCATCCTTTGGACAACTTTAGGCATGGTGAATTACGTATGCTAAGCCCCTTTTCCTATCTCTGTTTGCATTTGTTGGCAAATATCATCATTCATTAAGCATTGAACCCAAATAGCACGTTCAAGTATTGTATAAATATAAGATATTGCAGCACGTCTGAATAAATTATTGAGTCAAGAAACATTTGTTATTAGTGGCGTAACCCAATAGGTAAGAAGAAAAACAAAACGATTATGAATTCAAGACTTACGTACAAATATCTTCGTTTGTAGATAGTAGTTATTTTGGTTGAATCCAGAACTAAATCTATGAAATCATGGAAATAAGCTAATTCTTTGCATTAATGAATCATATTAGCGTCAGTATAAGTCAATTTTTATTCGTGTGTGGTATTTAAATTTAAAATTTAAATCTCTAAAAATATACTGCAATATAGCTCGTAGAAAGATCCTAGAAACAACAAAAGTAAAGTAATTCATGTAAATCCCAATCTTTAACATTAGAACTTACATAAATATTTGCATGAATGTTTTTTATCTGTGTTTGTTTTACTTAAATACTAAATCTATGAAAATATGGAAATAAACTAAATCTTTACAATAGTGAAACTAGAGTCAGTTCTATTCGGTTTTTAATTTTAAGATTGAAATTTCCAAAAAATGCCATATTATAAGACATTGATCAAGAAACAAAAGCGATTAGGTCTGCAAGTCCAAATAACAAATAACTTCGTTTGTAAATCACAGTTGTTTTTGGTAAAATCACAACTAAATTTATCAAAACAAGAACATAAATGAACAATTTTTACAAGAATAGAATTTGTGCATATTCCGTTAAACTTATTTCTCGCGTAGTTAATTAATTTATTGATCCGTAAAAAAAAACTCTATCATAGAAAATTTATCAAAAAAAAGGGTCTAACTTTAACAGCTTCATTACAAGATTATTATTTTCCTGTAAAATTAATACACTTAAGAATCAACTAAATATTCATCAAATACTAGTATGTAAGAACTATAATAATCGAGTTGAAATTAATCAGAAGCTTGCGAGAAAATGCATAAAATACTTCATCAAATTAGTTAAAATGAATTTTAATAGTTAATAGTTAATTTTTTAGTTAAAATGAATTTAATGCATTAGTTAAAATTCTAAAAAATTTTTCCTACCGTGTGAGATAACTTTGCTATCAGAAGGCGAGCTTGTACTAACAACCTCAAATCATAACTTACAAATTAAATATAGAATTTAAGGTAATAAATATAATATAAGTTACGACAGAAAAAGTTAAAAACGCGTATTATGAAGTCAAAGTATCCTTAATATAAAAAAATACAAAACGCGCACGAAAACTTGCGCGGACGAAACACCGTAAACAAAAGAGCAACGTGGACAAAATATTTTATTTTATTTTATAACTGTCGTTGAACAACCGATCCAATTTCGGGTTCACTACTACTAATGTTCATCTCCGTAGCCTTGCAATTTTGAACCAATTCAGAAGACAAGGAAACTCCTCCAGAGGTACGATTTGTTATGGGAACATGGAGGACTTAATGACTTCACAGATTTAACGTGCATCAGTCACCATTTACTACATGGGTAGTCTTCGGCCGGCGGGGTTTGAACCCATAAACTCTTGAACATGGGCCCTGTGCCCTACCAACCAGGCTATCCCGGCCTTGTGCACAAAATATTACAGAAATTTTTTATATTCTGGGAATTTAATAAGAACTGTATTTTAAACGGTTTTCTTACAAAAAAATATTGATATATGCCATTTAGCCCACCCTTTTTTATCAGAAAAACGCTGATTTAATCATTCTAAATTCTCGGTCAATTGCACTCAGTTTCAATTTTTATTAATATTGAAAACTTTAATTATGGCGTTCCTGACTCATCACGAAGCGAAAATCATTTTAAATAGTCCGTCATGAAAGCAGCAAGTCAGAATTTCATCTTCCTATTCTAAATGTGCTTTGATTCATGCAACACCAAAATTTTTTTAACCGAAAAACCTTCAATCGCTTTAAATTTTCCGACAAATGCACTCAGTTCTAATTAATATTTATAACTTCAATTGCTGTTTCTTACTCATCTCAAACCAAAGACCATTTCAAGCAGTCCGTCAAGAAACTTTGATTTCCCATTGTAAATGGTTTTCGTTTATGGAACACCAAAAACGCTAAATGTAGGTTTTATCTATCGATATATATAGTTTTAAAAGTATTTATTCTAAACTATTAACATATTTTAATAATTTTTAATACTGAGCACATATTGTTTTAGTTTTCTGTCAATTCATTCAATATCTAAATGGTTGCAGATAGATTTTTTTCCTCGTTGTATACATAAAAATTATTTGTTTACCCTGTCAGAGCATAATTAAATCACATCAGAGATAAGACCAAAAGATTTCATGCAAAGTTTGAAAGAACTGTATGTATTTTAATGAAGATATTTATTAAACTCTCAACACATTGTTTTTCTCCCCAATTCAAAAGATTATTAAATAACTTTTGAAAACATATATTGCTTAAAATTTACCCTCCCGATTCTTTACCCTAAAAATCCCCAATCTATATCTCAAATGTTCTGAATAAAACTACCATCAGAACAGTAAATAAGTTTTTAAAAGTTTTAAATAAAACTGTTTAAAATAGTGCTAGTGTTTTAAAATATAAATAATACAGAAATGAAAATGTAAATGAAAATTTAAACTTAAAAGCAAAATATAAAACAAACCTGAAAGGTATCTAAAATCGCGAAAATAATAACAGAGTGATCAAATTAAGTGGTAAAATTATTATCGAATTAATCATGAAACTCACTAATTAAGATGAATAACTGAACCTGATAACAAAAGCTTTTTCGCCAATAAAGCTCATCGATCACCCTGTCCTCTGCATGATGGATCGTGTGCTGGAATATACTTTGCATCAAGCAGAGTATCACATTACCTATGCTAAGCTTTTCCATATCTCTGTTGGAAATTGACCTGCAAATAACGTGGTTCATTAAGCTCTAAGTCCAACAGCACACCCAAGCATTTGAAAAATAACACATTTTCTTGTTTTCCTTTCCATAAACTATTTTTTTTCCTAAAACTTCGTCATTAATTCTATCGAATGCTTAATTTTAGATCGAAGTACATATCCATATTGCGCCTTAGTGTCCACATCCTTAGTCTTGTAATTTTGAATACAGCGAAGAAGAAAAACTACCGAGCCATAGATTAGGAATATTTTTAATGCTAACATCGCAATGAAGGTACAGTAATGAGCCATTGGCGATGGTTTGAGTTTCATTATTAAAGATATGGGGAGACATTAATAGCACATGAGTGCTCAATACTACCCACATTTTAGATGAGAGCGCAAATGGTGGAAGCTATCATACGACCTCCGCACTATGCTCCCCACTCACCTAACCGTATGAGGAGTTTTCCATATGAAAATATGGTGACATATCATTAGAGTGGATTTTTAACCACTAAGATATGATCACAGAAAATCCAATCTGATCAGGTGATCAGCCTTAAGTCAAAGAATATAGAATGCAAAGTCCAACTCTCCGGAAACGCAATTGCGGCTGGGAAATGCTCAGTACGATATGGTATTCCAAAAGAGCCGAGATGGCTCAGGGGATAAAGCGTTCGCCTTCCAAAGAAGTGATCCGGGTTCGAATCCCAGCAATGGCTGATCGAAACGAATTCCGAATACGGCCCGAACGGACCATGGCACTGACGAAAAGTATCCTGAGTGGTAGACGGATCTTGGGCTAGAGTCCCCTTGTCATCAAGCTAACCGTGGGAGATTTTCATAGTTTTTCCCTTCATGTAATGCAAATGTGGGCTAGTACCATCAAAATTCTTCCCCGAAGGCAAATTTCTCTCAATACTTAATCCAGTAGTTCTCTTGTCTTCTGGATTGGGTTCGAAATTACATGCATGAGGAGTTGCACATTAGTAGTCGTAATCCCAAAAAGATGTGTCGGCTGCTCACACACACACACACACAAAATGGAGGTTATAAAGTAAAATGCTATTCCAGAAAAAAAATTTGGAGAGTGAGAAATTTTAGAGCATTTGAAGAACAGTAATTCAAGTATTACGCTACTGGTGGTTGTTGGTACGCAGCTTCCCGACCACCTTTCCTTCCGTCTCAAAACGTACTAGCAGTTACAATCAATATGGATAATATAAATTAATTCTCAAGAAATAGCGTAATAAATGGTACTGTAGTGTTAATAAATTGTACAAATATGCATCTGCCTTAAATAAAACTGAAAAGCTTGCAGCATGTAATATTACAATTTTCACCTTACAATTAAATACAGAAAACAAAAAGAGTAACATCTTGCACCGTAAATGTTCCCCTTGTCTTCTAAATTGGGGTCAAAATAACAAAGCTACGGAATTGAACATTAGTAGTCGTAAACGTAAAATTGGTTCGGCTGTTCAATGACGGTTATAAAATAAAATTGAGACCATTGGAGGCGTGGTTGCTCAGGGATAAAACGCTCGCCTCCCAATGACGTGACCAGGTTCAAATCCCAATGGTGGATGGTTAATTCGAATTTTTCTTCCATCTCGCATCGACCACAGTGCTTACGTAAAATATCCTCAGTAGTAGACGGATCTTGGATTAGAATTCCCTTTCCCCCTGGCTATTCTTGGGAGGTTTTGCGGTTTTCCTCTCCATGAAACACAAATGCAGATTAGCTCCAACAAAAATTCTCCAAGAAGTCTAGTTTATCCCATTGCTTGGGAGATTGATTTAGGAGTTTCTTTGTCTTTTATTTTGGGTTCAAAATTTACAAGGCTGCGGAGTTACTCAGAAACTCAGAATTGGGTCGACTGTTCACCACCGATTATGATATAATTCATAAAATTGTGACTATTAAGCCCCGGTGTCCCAGATAGGGCCCTCTCTCCTTAAGGAGTTAAACCAAGTGCGAATCCCAGAGATTGTTGGTTGATAGGAACGCTGCCCCCCCCCCGTATAGAATCCTCAATGGTAGATGGATAATGAATTTAAATCTCTTTGTCGCAAGGCTAACTGAAGGAAGTTTCGGTGATTTTTCCCCATGTAAAGCTAATACAGTTTAGTTCCATAAAAAAGTCATCCACCGAGGCAAATTTGTTCGAATGCTTTATCCAGAAGTTTCTTTGTCTTCTGTGTTGGAATCGAAATTACAATGCCGTGAAGTGGAATATTGACAGTAGTAAGCCCAAAAATAAGTCGGCCATTTAACACTGGTTACAAAATAATTTTTTTCTAAAAAAAAATTACTATTAGTTTTAATAAACCCACAATATCCCATTATGCCTAAAAATAAGTGAATCTGTAAATTTAATTTATTATTAAAATCACTTAATTTGTAAAGTATCATACTTTCACGCTAAGTATTTTAGCTTTCACATGTACAACAAATAAAGAGAATTCTGAAATTGAAAAATTCTGCTTATTTTGTAATAAATTTAAAATTGGTTAATTTCCTTTATTAGCGCGAAAACTGTTTACTTCACAATGCTATGCTAAATGTAAAAAAAAAAAAAAAAAAAAAAAACATGACAAGAGTATCAAAACATGTGTGCAAACAAGTCCATAATAATGCTTTATCATTTAAAAAATGTAAAAAAATATTTTAACAGCAAATTTTTAATTGATAAAACAAATAAAACAAATTTCAAAAGATAATTGTAATCTTCTCCATAAGCAGGGGTCTGTCCGGACATTTTGTGAAAGGTCCGGTTTTTGTGAAATTGTAAAAAAATTACTCACATTATTTCAACCAGGGTCCTACTTTTATTAATTTTGTGCAAGTAGGGTTCGGTCCTAGCAAAAAACTTTTTCAATGAGTTTTTAAATTGTAAATAGATACAAGATTATGCTCAGCACAGTAAAATTATAATGAAAAATATTAAATTTTCAAAAATAAACAGCAATTGCTGCTTCTAAATTAGAGATGAAGCATACAAATATTTGGTATTTAGCCTATACTGCTGAAAGCAGAATATTCATTTTGGATTAATGGTCTGCCGAAGACAAAACTTAATTCGTTTACATCCATCTTTCTTGTTTTCTGTCCTGGATAGGGTTTATTCAATTAACAAAGCAATAATGAAGATAAACAAATTTGTGAAGGATCCGATTAAAAGATAAATTATCTTGTGAAGGGTCCGTTTTTAAGTTAAAATATTTTGTGAAGGTTCCGTTTTTATGAAAAGATATTTTGCGAATGGTCCGTTAACGGACCCAAATTCAAACAGACCTTCTAAACAGACCCCTGCCTTAAATCAAATAATCCAAAACCATGAATACAACCTAGAATAATAAATAGCATGCATTCATCAGCATGTTCATCGAATAAATTGTTATAATTAAATACACCTTGTGAAACATTTCAAGACTTAACGATACTTTATTCAGTATCTAATTTATTCAGAAAATCAGCTAAAATGGAAACTATATATGTTTACATTTTTAAAATATTTTTCTCAGGAACAGCCTAGTTTTTTAATTTCTGACTAAAAAGTAATAAAAATTATAAAATTATCCCTCCCTTTCAGATGAATTATTAAAGAAAAATGATATTTTCTCCTATACACGTAAAAGAATCACCATTTATATGTCACATTCGTTTCTCCAATGTGTGCAGTAGTTGTTTAAAACCAAATGGGAGACAAAATATGGACGATACGTGCACTTTCGATTCAGACTATTAATATGGACGAAACGGGCACTTTCCTGCCAGTTTCGTCCATATTAATTGCACTTGAATCCTTTATTTCGGTGGCAAATAAAATTGTTTCCAAAGTTCTTCTTCCTTTTAATTTAAGTTTTTAAAAAAATTTTACATCCTTTTTTAAACTCAAAAAGTGTGCACTTCACAATGCTACGCTAAATGTTAACAAAAAAAGGGAAGTAAATGCGAGAGCAAACGAGCTCATAATAAATCCTTATCATTTTAAAAGCAAAAATAAAGATCTTAAATACAGCAATTTTTAATTATTAAACAAATGAAACACATATAAATATCTCATGAGATAATTATAATCTTCTCCTTTAAACAATGAATCCCAAAACCAAAAATACTACCTAGAATAACAAATGACATGCATTCATTAGCATGATCATCGAATAAATTGCAATAATTAAATATGCCTTGTGGAATATTTCAAGATTTAACAATACTTCATTCAGGTTCTAATTTATTCTGAAACGCTGCTAAAAGTGAAAACCATTTTTACATTTTTAAGTTATGCTCGCAAAATATTTTTCTTAAGAACGGCCTAGTTTTAATTTCTGACACAAACGTAATAAAGATTATAAAATGGTCCATCCCTTTCAGATGAATGATTAAAGAGAAATGACATTATCCCATTTACGTAAAAGAATCAGCCACCATTTATATGTCACATTCGTTTCCCCATTGTGTGCATTAGTTGCTAAAAACCAAATGGGAGAAAGTGCATGCTTCGTCCATATTAATTACATTTGAATCCTTTATTTTGGTGGCGAAGAAAATTGTTTCCAAAGTTTTACTTCCTTTCATTATTCAAATAGAATGAAGGAACACCGTGGTGCGTGGGTATAAAAGCCATTCTCGGTAAACAAAAATTTTTATTTCATTAACGACGTTGCGGCCTGTCATTTTTCTAGAAGCCTTGAAAAACGGTGCAAAGGAATAATTTAATTTCGACGCACATACTGCTTTTAAAACAACGGGGGGTGAAGGAGAGGATCGATGGGAGCTAGAAATAATTTTGTCTTGAGAATATTTAAGAAGGAAAAAAAACAAATACTAGTCAGGGCCGAAGAAATAATTAAGTCATTAAGGACTTTTTTGAGGTTGTCGTCTGACCTTTTAGATGTGTTCTTTCCATGGACATTCCGACATTCGAAAGGTCAGGGTATATAATACAATGTACGCAGGTTTTTGAAGTGTTTTTAAGTCTTGGTCAGAATCTCCAAGAGTCGTGGCCTAACTTTTATCCTAAAGATTATTAAAATGAAATATAACTTATTCCATTTGTGTCCAAAATCTTTTTTTTTAAAAAATACTAAAAATGTATCTTAAAGAGCAAGAATTTTTGTTTTGTTTTTAAAATAAATTTAATTGTTTATTTGACTATTGATTCAATTCCACCTCTTCTCATTGCGAGGAGCAGATTCTTAAGAAGTATTTTGAGAATCTTACCTGATTCAATGTGTCATTTTTAAGCAGCAGAAATAATTTTAAGGGGCAATAGTTTTTTTCCCTTCTTTCCTTTATTTTTTTTAATGCAATTAATTGCATAAACATGAAAGTGAGGCTAAAGCAAAATTTTTTGTATAGTTGAGCTAGATCACCAGTAAAATAAGGTCTTTAATTAATATAAATTATTTTAAGTTTTGTTTTTCTTCTCCTTTTCATTATACCATTATAGAACGGAATAACTTCTGAACTATAACTACTGATAACTTCACGTTGTAGGACTTAATTATTATTACTATTATTATTATTATTATTATTATTATTATTATTATTATTATTATTATTATTATTATTATTATTTTTATTACTACTACTACTACTACTATTATTATTATTATTATTACTATTATTATTACTATTATTATTATTATTTGCCTTGAAGTCCGACTCGAAAGTAGTTCTTCGCAAATTTCCGGAAAAATTGATAAGTATGCTTAATTAGCTTTTATTAAATTAATTTATACACTTTGAATTGCTTCCTAAAATGTTATGGATTTTTTTCTTCTTTTAAATAAAACAAAAGTGTTTAATCAAATTTTAGAATGGCATTATAAAGGTCTCCCATCGCGAGTTGTCGTGGGCTAAGTGAGATTAAAGCAAAATGGTAGAGTTTATTCCTCTAATTTAGGGTAAGAATTAAAAAGAAACGGGGAATCGGTGAAAAGTGAACAAAGACACTTTATTTAACTTAGTGCAGAAAGGAAATGAATAAAAAATCCTATTATTTTAAAGAGTTTTCGATCGCCGTAAACCAAAGAATCGAAATGGTATGCCAGTTAAGAATTCTAGTCAAAAACCAAACAAAAAATATACGCTCACATTTCGCGTGCTTTAACTTTCCTCACTATAAAAATGTAAACTCTTCCATATGGCTTTCCCGCTATCCGCCAATTAGCTGCTGTTGAACAATACCGGGAAGTTTTTTTTTATTAGCACACGCCAAACAAGATTCAAGTAAATATTTTATTTAATGTATGTCGACCACTTCGAAAAAACGGAAAAAATTTAACGAAAAAAAAACAGAATCAGACGTTCCCTACCATTTTAAAAATGATAAATTTTTAGCAGAAGAATAGTTTTATATCATAGATCAAGCATTTTTGAAATACTCATTATTCTATAAATAACTTCTGTCTATAAATAAAATAAAGTGTACCATCATATTTTTCACAACCTTATTTCATTAGTTTATAGTTCGTAAAATTAGTAAGCTGGTTAGGATTTTTTGTTAAAAAAGAATGCGTATTTTACTTCTAATTTAGATGCTGTACAGGATCAGTCCATAAAATTTCATTCATAGTGACAATTTTTATTTATTTCAGCATAATTTTTATTTTGTATTATTCTTCATTTATCCATTTGTATTATTCTTTATTTTTATATCATTACTCAATAATGGTGCAAAATTACTTTAATTTATTTATGTTTCAATAATAATATTTCAATTGCAATAATTTATATTTCAATTTTAAACCTGTCAAAACGTGTAAATATGTAACGTCTGTAAATAGTACTTTAGAATGACCTAATAAAACGAATTAACAATTTTACTAATTTACAATTTTACTGAGATAATTAAGAAACTATAAAAACTAATCTTATACATTAAGCAGAATTAAACGATTTTTTTTTGCTTAAAGTTCGTGGTTTTCTTATAAATCGGAAATAAAAATATTTCCTGAAGTATGTTAATTTTATTTCAAATAAAGGCTACGATCTTATTTTAAAAACAAAAATGTTGCTTCGTTTTCTATTTTCTGTCAATATTTTGTTTCCCATCGACGAACTCTAAGATTTACTCAAATATAACGTAAGTAGATCACAAACAGTGATTAATGTTATCAAAAACAAATATTATCGAATTACATTCAAAATCGTATACCTTTTCCCTCTATAACAATATTGTTATCGATAGTTAATTATTTATTTTAAGTTAATATTTTTATTATTCTTCTATTTGGCAACCCTAAAGTTTGCTCATATATTACGCAAAACGTTTCTGAACACTGATAATATCAAAAGCAAACATTGTTTGTAAGTGTTTAACGCAACGAAAAAAAAGTATGGTAAAAAATATGGGTGAAATTTATCGTGTTTCTGGCTTTATGGACCAAAACGCACCGTAATTTTTATCAAAGTGTTTTGGTAATAGTTTTGGTAAAAGTAACAATAAAATATGGTTTTATAATACGTGGTCAAATTTGGTAATTCTATCATGATACCTTAAAACATGGCATAAAAACCATTTATTCGGTTAACTTTACTCTCCAGTTTCGTATTTTTTACTAAAGATATGGTAATAAGAATAAGAATAATTTTCAAAACCAGAATTTCCTCTAAACCGTATGAACGGAAAAAATACAGAAAATGAATGGTTTAAATTACCAAAATTATGCCTTCTTTTACTTGAAATGTCATTACCATACAGTATGAATATTTTACTATAATTGTTGTTTTTTTCACTCCAAATATTAGATAAATTTACTTTATAGTAAATACAAGCACTTTTTTATATTCCATTTTATTAAAAAAATACTTAAGAATAAATTTATATTTAACAGTCAATATTATTTTATAATTTAAAAAAGAAGAAACCGAAAACAATTCATCTTCGCAATCAATATCAATCGTATTCCAATAAAAAAATAATCAATCATTGCTTGATTTTGTCATTTTTGTAATTGGATACAAGTTAATGTTAAAAAAATCATACACTCTTAATTTAGTTGATGTGTGACATTCTTAAAAAAAAACAAATAAAACTGGTGCATCATCGAATTTAACGCATTAAATAAAATCTTTCATTAAAAAGAATGTGCTACATACAGCACGTAACTTGTCAACGGCATATTTCTATAAATAAAACAAACTCATGAATCAAAGAGTTCATTAATCCACAAAAACAGATGAATTTTTTGCAGGCATGTTTGTTTCATTTTTCTTAAAATGCGTCTCTTCAACTTTATATCTGATGTGGAATACCTCCAGAGAAAATGTTCTGTATTCACAGAAATATTTTGACCTCACTTTTTTTAGATTCGGAACTCAACTTTTTGCAAATTAGAGAAATACTCTTCTCAGTTGTGAATCATTTATTTCAAAATAACAAATTTTAGAAAAGGAAAAAGATTTTGAAATGCTAAAATAATAATCTCATCAGCTACAAAATTTTAAAAAAAGTAAATTAAGTAAGCTATGAAACGAATTTTAATTCTGCAGGTAAAATATTTGGATTTTACTAAGAACTTCGAAATATTTTTGTTATCTATATACGGAAAAAAAACTCTAGCAAAATTATCGTACTGTATGGTAATAAAATTTTTAGGAAAAAAAATCATAATTCAGATTAATAAAACCAAAATATTCTGTATTTAAACCATTCAAATCGTAATTTTTCCCTTCATATGGTAATGGTTTAAAGGAAATTTACTATTCTTATTGCATTCAATACTACTGTCAGATTTTTCTCAAGTTGTTCAAAACAGAAGTATTGAATTACAAATAATAATAACTATTTTTTGAATAAATATTTTCCTGAGTGCAAAACCTGAGAAAAAAAATTTTTTGCACCGTTGGTATGTTAAATTTCACAGAAACGAAGAAATTAGCTTTTTTTAACGAAAAAAAAGTATTTTAAACCCATATAGATTTTTTACGAAGCTTGTCCGCAAAAAAATGACAGCTAATATATCTTAGTTCGCGGGCCACAAAAAAAGGCTTCGGGGGCCGCCAGTTGGTAACCACTGCTCTAGAACGATTTTTTTATTTTGTTATATTGTGGCTGGGTGGCGCAGTTAGTTTGCGTCGGCCTTCTGAGTCCAAGTCTACGGGTTCAGTCCCCAGCCCAGACACCGGATTTTCGGGATGCCGAAAATCCTCAGCGACCATGTCGTATGATTATGCGGCATGTAAAAGATCCCTGGAGGGCCTTATTGGCTCTTGTCATTTCCGGCAAAATTAAATTCCTAGTGCACTTAAGCATCCAAATAGAGTATCGGTGCTGCCATCTGGTGTGGCAGAAACTAGACCTCCAAATTAACATTGCCAACTGTATCTCACCCATTGTGGTGGTCCTGAAAGAGTGGATACCACTTCTGGAGAACGCACTAGGGCTGCTCATCGGGTAGACTGATTGTGCAGCTTATTGGAAATAAATATTCCGAATCGAAACTAAACTTAAATCACTAGGCTCGTATTATGACCAAGCCATGCTACTTTGCTGTATTATTGTACTGGAGTCAGGGATGAGAGTAGTCAGAAAGTAAAAAAGAGGAAATCCAAGAAAGAAAAAAAAAAGAAGAGAAAAAAAAAAAAAAAAAATATATATATATATATATATATATATATATATATATATATATATATATATATATATATATATATATATATATATATATATATATATATATATATATATATATATATATATATATATATATATATATATATATATATATATATATATATATATATATATATATATATATATATATATATATATATATATATATATATATATATATATATATATATATATATATATATATATATATATATATATATATATATATATATATATATATATATATAAACAAAAATTTGACAAAAAAAGTGCGATTTTTAAACTTGTAAACCATGTGATAATAAATCCCGATATGAGGCTTTCAAATCACGTGAATTTGAAACTCTACATCGAATTTAAAATATGCGCAAAATACAAATCATGATGCGTATTTTTTAGATCACGATGCATAATTTTTAAATCGCGCGATATTACAACCGCAAAAACGAATCACGACATTGGATTTTAAGCTCGCGTAGCTACATAGGGTTTTAAAAGCTCGTAAATACAAATCGCGATATTGGTTTTTTTAATCTCGTAAATAACAATCGCAATGTACAATATTTAAATCGCCTGAATAAGAATCGCAACGTTCAATTTTTAAATCAGGTAAATACGAAAATCGATGTTTGATAATAAAATCGCAATTTTAAAAATACATAAATACAAAACACGATATTGGATTTTTAAATCTCGTAAATAAGAATCATAATGTACGATATTTAAATAGCGCAAATAAGAATCGCAATGTGCAACTTTTAAATCAGGTAAGTACGAAAATCGATGATTGATATTAAAAAGCGTGAATAAAAATCGAGTTATTTGCAGAGTCTGGACTTGAAATTTCTAAAAAGCTTGTTTGTATTGCTTTTGTTTAGACATAATAAATAAAAATTGAATGAGCAAATAAATATTTTCACTGCAAATCCACCTATATTTTTTTTCTATTTTTTTGTTTGTTTTCACGCCAGAATACAAGAAGCAGCGACGTCTGAATTACGAAAATACGAGCTATCCCGCCGACGGATAAAAAATACGGAAAATCTTATTTTCTGTGCGTGAAATTGGAGAAAACAGCTAATATAAGTAAAAATGCGGAAGGGTTAGCAGCTAGGACGTAGTTTGAATTTTCAGTTTATCTTTGAAAATCGTAAATAAATATAATTATTTTACTTCAATGACTGAATTTTTAAAAAAAAGCGGGATATTTATTAAAAAAACGAAACTTTTAGAGAATCGGAGTTTTTGATAAAAAGGTTGAAATTCGAGAGACAAAAAGAATCTCATTCCTGTATAAAGGTCAACCAGTTTTATCCCAAGGAAATGATTTTTAGAGAAACTTCAGAGGGTGGAATAAAGACTTCAGTAATTTCGCTCCGTGGAAAATTAAATTCCTCATAAAATATTTTAACTTGTGCAAAAAAAAAAAAAAATTCAGCGGAAATCAGCGGGAAAAATGGAAAAATCTGAAAAAAAGCGGAAATCCGCGAATCCGCGGAAGAATCTCATCCCTGACTGGAGTCAAACAGCGTCACGATTTAGCACTTTTTGAATTCAACAATGTATGAAAAGGATTTTTACGGACTGAGACAAAGTTCCTGATGATAATATAATTATTTTTTCAAATTTTTTATTAGTTTTCCAGTATGCCTTTGCGTGCCACTGTTAAATCACAGCCATGCGACACTGTAACACGCGGCTTTTGCCACCTAAAACCAATGAAACGAAGTTTTTACTAACCAAAAATTGTCTTGTAAATCTGCATGCAACTCCAGAGAGGCACTGTTAGCTCTTTCTAATTAAAACCTTCCTTCAACAATTATTTATAATCAACGACTTCTAGTTTCTCACCAGAAAGGTTAAACTAACAAGTAATCTCTCGACTAAAAGAACTGAAGAATTCTATTTCAGCATTGTGAAGCTGCAATTTACGAACGGTCTTAATAAAAAATGATGTCACGTGCAAGAAGAAGTGATCTCTAACAACAGTTCTCTAGAATAGACTTAGAAAGTTGGAAGAAAAGGATTCCATTTTCTTCTCGATTCTTCCTTTTTTGATCGTTAGAATAAGAGATTGAGGTGAGAACCAATTTTGCACTCAATTGGTGCCTCCCCTTAGGGGAATTTGGTGTTGGTGGAGGTTATTCCTGAAGCGTCAGCAGATGTCCCCAACAGATTACGGAATCCCTTTTCTTGGTTGGACTCCGTCGAATAAACGCTGCCTTCCAAGATCTTCGAATAAGAAAGTAAAAATATATTCTACCGGCATTTTTTATCATGCTATGCTGCCAAATTTTGACGAAATTTAATAAGAGACACAAAGCGTTGAATTGTCACAACATCCTTTCGTTTTATATCATTAAATTCTGGAATGTTTCTTTTAAAAAAAAAAGACATTAAAAACAGAAGGAGGTTAAAATTTCATACAGATGAAGCAAGCATGTTTAAATTTTCTATTTAGACAAACAAGTTTAATTGCTCCTCAAAAAAATTGTATACTCAAATGATTTCTATTAATTTATTTATTTTTAATAATTGTGTTTAATTTGAAAACAAGAAAATCAATGACATTTTTATTTGAAAAAGTAATTTTACTGAATAAACCGTTTTTTTTTAATAATTCTGTTTAATATGCATATAAGAAAAATAAATGACATTTTTATTTGAAAAGGTAATTTAAAATGAAAATACCGGTAAAATTATTGATTTTAGCTCAGAAGAATTACAATTTATTTCCTTTTTTAAATCATTTATTTATTTAAAAATTTCCCTGCTTCTACATTTAAAACTTAGAAAATTCGATAAATCTTGTTATTGTTTTTATTTAACAAATAGTTTCAGTCTTTCCTTTCGTTAATGTTTCTTTGTTCAAAAAAACACCCTTAGCAAAATAGGAAATTGAATTTAAAAGCCAAGTTTAAAGTATAAAAGAAAAAATGCTAAATTAGATGCCAGTACTTTTTATTTTGAACTCTTGTATAGATTTAAAACAAGCCTCAACTATAATTAAATGTTTTGCGTAAGCTATTCATACACTATAAAAAATTCCATATCAATTTACGGTAAAAAGTACCGGCACTCAAAGAGTCGGTACTTTCTGACGTAAAATCCACTTTTACTGTAAAATTTTACGGAGCGAAGAATCTGATATACCGTAATTTTTATACAGTAGTGCTTACTATAAAATCTCTGAATCACTGCAATTAAATGAGTATTGCAGTAAAAATTAAGATTTAAATTTTAATAGCAAAAATATTTCACCAAAAAATAATTTATAGTGATGATACACCCAAAGTGCAGGTACTTTTTACTATAAATTGATTCTAAATTTTTTACAGTAAATGCAAAACAACTAATATGCCAAGTTTCATAAAAGAAAAACTTAACGAAATATTAATTAATATATTTAATCAGTTACACGTAATTAAATTGTATTTTGCACAATAATTATTTTTAGATGATTTCATTCGCTCATAAGTTTTTTCCCCACAAATTACATGAATTTATTTTAAATTCTCTCATTTGAAATGAAACTTTAAAAACATAATAAAATGAGAACATTTTGGGTCATTTCTTTTTTGAAAAAAAAACTTTAAAAATTTTTTAATCTATGTTAGCATATACTTTTGAAATCATTTTAAATAACATTATTCATTATGAAGCTCTTAAAAAATTACACAGATTTTTTTTATTTGATTTAACTAAACACTTAATTAAAACAACCTCAATTTTTCAATAGTCTTTATTTTTTAGCTTCATATTTTATATGTACACCTGACACACATGAAAACTAGCTTAAAATTTACTTTTCCTGACTAACAAAGATAAATAAGAATCAGACAAGATAAAAAGCCAAATAAAAAGGACTTATTTCATGCTTTGACTCTTTAATCTTTCCCATCTGGTGTTAAAAATGTTCAACAACAATGGTGATGCATATTTGACAAGATTACAAATCAGCAGGTGCAATCTAATGCCTCATTATAGTATTTCTTTACTTAATTCTCAATATTCAAATAACTTAATGCATTATCAAAACCTTGTGGTTGAATTAGATAATACAACCATACAGTTGACACTTGAAATTGAAGTTCAGATAGAAGACTTATTGGCAAACTTTATTGCATGATAGGCTTTCAACTGGCTCAGCTAAAGAGCTAAAATCAAAAAAGAATTTTTCGCAAACTAATTTTTTTTTCAAATCAATGTTATTAATTCATGTGCCTCTTTTTTTTATTTCAGAACTTCCAGAGATGAACAACAATTTCGCTTGAAAAAAATATTTAGTATCTCTACTTCGCCTCATTCAATTTCGAACGAAAAAATAAAAAAAATAAAGTTTTGAATAAAATTTAAATTCAATAACGGAAAAAGACAAATTTTTCTAATGATTAATTAAACTGAGAAAAAAAAATACTGTAAAAACTACCAGAGTATGGTAAATTGTTTACTTCATTTCCAGCTCAATGGGAACACCAAAAAGCTCGGTAATTTTTACTGAGGAGCTTTGGTAATGACTTTAGTAAAATTAACAATAAAATAAGTTTTTATACTATGTGATATAGTTTGGTAAATGTGGTATAGTTCTACTTTGTTTTACTTTGTCGCACGAACTATTTGTAGAATTTTAAATTTATTTAAAACCAATGTTGGTAATTGATAAATTAATTTTTATGAGTGTTGTATCATTTTTCAATACAAAAGTCATATCACAAATAAAAATGATAGTTCATTAAAGAAATTTCATTTGTTTAACATTTAATATTTTTAAAGATATACAGAACTAAATATAAATTACTTAAATAAACTTTTTTTTAAAACACTGACAATTCAATTGCCGTCGAAAGCACTTTATTTTTCATTGCGCATAAACTGTCTCATTTAAACGAATTTACTCAAAATCTTCATATGTATAGCATTTTTTCAGCATTGATATTTTTAAAACATACATTTAAAAACAAAATAGTATATAAATTTTATATTACTTTTTAATTTTTATTTAATAAATTTTATATAAATTTATGATGCAAAACTTTAAGTTTTATGCAAAAATAAAATATATAGCAATAATAATTGCATATAAACTTTTTTCCAAACCAGTTTTTCAAC
Source organism: Parasteatoda tepidariorum (assembly GCF_982258835.1). NCBI lineage: Eukaryota > Metazoa > Arthropoda > Arachnida > Araneae > Theridiidae > Parasteatoda > Parasteatoda tepidariorum. The sequence goes on along the minus strand of NC_141762.1, from coordinate 36,170,886 downwards.
TATAATTAAATTATTCAGCAGTACTGACAATATTCATTTACATTATTTTAATCAAACGTGTGGAGCATTCTGGTTTTCTCCAAATTTAACGCACAGTATATTCGTTCGAAAACTTTCTTTTCACACATATTTTATTCAAACTAACTTTTAGAGAAACACTGCCAGAAAACGAATTCATTGAAAACTACATTTTCTCAATTGAAATATCAATTTAGAACTGACAATGAGTCAGTGAAGGTTTCAAAGAACTACGTTTTATTGCATCTGCGCAAGCCTGGGTCCGGATGTCTGCCTCATTCATACTGTTGTTTCTGAGTCCTTTGATTGATCCGAGAATTCTCGCCATTTGGCGACTTGGCTGAAAGGATTTTAAACGCAAGCTTAATCTTTCCTTATTCAAGGCCGTTTTTTTATCCTTTTATTAGATATGTCCTGGTGACCGACATTTAAAATATATTCTACTTACTAACATACGTTTAATTTCAATAAATCACCTTTCATAAGAAATAAAATAATTCCTTAAAAAATAAAATATCAAGAACTAAGCAATAATTTTTTTCATGTTGAAATTTTCAACTTTTTTTTAAAACTTTATCTACTTTTTAAATGAAAAACATCTTCTTACAAAATAGTTTACCGAAACACAAAACTCCATTCAAAGTTATACAAAAACCTCACGTCTGCTGTAAATTTTTAATTGTTATTTCAAAAATGTCTGTTGTAAATTTTTAATTGTCATTTCAAAAATGTCTGTTGTAAATTTTAATAATGGCTGATGAAATTTTTTATTGCAAATTAAACATCTTTACGATATTGAAGTGGAAAAATAGAATTGGTAAAATAGATTTGAAAAATAGAATTTTTACAAAGGCCAAAAGCGGTTATACAGCGCAAAACGCTGATCACAATACGCATTCCACCTAGCGATTTAAATTATGTAAATACAAGCAGAGAAAATATTAAAGAAAAAGTGTAAACAGCAATAGTGTGTCTCAGGGTTTCAGACACTTCTTTTTCTATAACAAAGAAACTCCATGTAAGGATAAACCTTTTTATAATAGAAAAATGTAGTCTTTCAAAAGGAAACACTAATCTTTGATACCTATAGAAGTCCTCCACGAAGGCAAATTTCTACCAATACTTGATCCAGGAGTTCCTTTGCCTTCTAGATTGGGTTCAATTTCACCAAAATCTTTACCAAAGTGCTTCGGTAAAAATTACCAAGCTTTTCGGTATTGCCATAGAGCCAGAGATATTTCGGTATTCTTTCTCTGTAATTTCGCTATTCCCGTAGAATTTTACTATATTCTGCTAGTTTTGATCATATTTCAGTTTTCAATGTAAAGTTTTAAGCAAACAAACAACCCTGGTATTATCTTTTTAAATATTTGAAAGAAGAAAAAAAAGCAGATTCTTCTATAGTTTAATTTATGCCTATGGCTAAGGCTAAATCAATGAGAAAATTCCATCTCGAACTATCTAAGTAAAATTTTGAATCGCCTTTTTTTAGAATCAGGGGCTAAAGCTACCCCTAGCACCCGCAGTCTAAATTTCAGGAAACTTTCCCAAATATTTCTTAAGTTATAAGCAAGTTACGCAGACTTCAATATAATTCTTCATCCATTGTACGTCCTGATCAGGAATATCCATTAACTACACATTGCTTACTCGCATCACTTAAAACAGCTATGAGCTAGTGCAAGATCCCTCTTAACATTCCGTCAAATCAAATCAAATCTCCCATCAAATCAAATCCTTAAGTACAGCATTTGATTGAGACTTCACGCTGAATGCGAATATCTCAAACATTTTTGGAAAGATCTTAAAAATTGTTGAACGAAGCTAGTAAAAAAGACACCAAGTAGAGGAGATACATTTGAAATTAAAATGTCTTATTTAAATGCAGCTTCAACTTCTTAAAAGTTTGTTTCGGAAAATCGTGTTATGAAGAAACATTTTATCTTCTAAAGGTATTACCATCGATGTGAAGTAATAACCGCCCTAAGTAAGTATAAGACTTTTTAAATAGTGAAAGAAATAGCGTGAGTTTTCTAACATTATCTTAAAACAACTCCTTATTTTTGAATAATTCAAATCTCTTTCTGCGAGAGAATAATAATTTGTCAAGGAAACCTTAGAATACTTCTGAAAATTGCATGATCTTAAGATAAATCCTCACTTTACATATCGCAAAGCTGGTCTCAGATGAAAAATGCCACGATTTGTTATAAATTCTTTAAGCAAAATTTTGATTTATATCTACATAAAATAATTCTTCATCCTTCTAAAAAATTGCCCTAACACTGTTATTCACAAAGATTTCCAAGCAAATAAAAAGCTTGCGGAACTTTGCAAGTTATGATAAGAAAATGATTAAAAAATTTCAATTTGAATGAGCACATGTGAGTAGAAAAAGACTTCCTATACTTCAGTGACGGCCAGGATATTGGAAGTTCATGAAAGAGTATTAAATCCATAGATCTTTACCTTACTTTAAAAAAAAATGATTGAAAACTAATCTGCATTCTTTGAACAATATATATACAAGATATGAAGTTTCATATGACTAAGTTACAGAGTATAAAACAAATTCGCATGCGAAATGCAGAGCTACGGAAGAAAATTTATGAATTCCTAATATCATACAACAGATCTCTTTTTAGAGAATTAAATTATGAATTTCATTCCGTGTACTGTAAAAAAAATTCAGCAAAAATACAGGAATAAAAGCAAAAATCTCTGTTACATGAGCTCTTGTTCAAACACGTATAATCGAATTTTTCGATAATAGATTTACGAAAAATATCAATTTCGCCTTCTTTTCTCCACATTTCTCTAAAGGGATTTCCTTGCATATATTTCAAGTTATTGTAATTTATTACAAAAGTATTTAGCTTCCCCTTTGGTGTGGTAATTAGAGTTATCACCATTCAAAAAGTTAACAGATTTCCTTACAGATATTTCAATTTATTGCAATCTATTACACAAAAGTATTTAGCTGCCCGTTTGGTGTGGTAATTAGAGTTATCGCCATCTAAAAAATTATCGACAAGTTGCAAATGTAGAGAAAACATGGAAAAAATCTAATAAAGATTCATGAAAAGAAAAGAAGAAAAGTAGAAAAGTAATTAACAATAATAATTCTTTTAAAAAACTATTATTAAAAAAGATTGAAAAAAACCGAAAGCTAAATAATGACAAAATACAATCTCGTCATCAGATTATCATTACATGATTATATCCGCTATAAGAGTGGCAAAGCTGAGTAGGATTAACGCCACCTCCAGAAATAGAACTCCGCTTCTTCAAAATAACAACTCAGAGCCTTAACTATTGTTCTACTGAAAATCATTGAACATTATATGCAGAAGTCCAACTGAACTATTACTCTGGTCATTAATGTTCAATTTACTTATCTTTAACTAGATAATAAAAATTGTTATTTCATTATCCATAACAAAATTATTTAATAACTCTTAGGAAAAGATTTAAAATAAAAATGGAACTTGATTATTTCTCTAAAGATTATGAGTTTATTAAAAATAAAAATGGAATTCACTTATTTCACTTAAGTTGATAAAAATCTTATGGAAAGATTAAATTTCTTGTTTTTTAAGAAAACATAATTTCCATTTTTTTTTATTTATAGTTTATCAAATTGTTTCTAATTTTATGAGATATTTCGTAGGATATGTGGGATATTGTTACGATCTTAGACATCTATTTTATTATTATACTAGGAGGCTTCGCCCCCTGCTCGCTGGCTCTCGCCAACCCCCGGAACTGCTTTCGCAGTTCATTTCGGATTGCTTCGCAGTCCGATGCTCGCTTTGCCCGCGCATTGGATACGTGCTTAACGTCCAGCTTTTGTATACTTTTTTGAACACTGAAGTTCCGAAAACTTTTCACTGTAGAAAATTCTAAACCTGTGCATTTCAATATTAATTTGAAATTGCAAATAGTTCACATATTTTTCTTAATCACACTATCCTAAATTTCAGTTGTTAAGAAAAGTAACTGTTGTAAGTTTTGTTTTAAAGTCTTTCCCACCAGAGGGCTAAAACCATGTGTTGTAAAACAATATGAAATAGTACTGAAAGCCGGATGTAAAGCATCGGCTTCGATGAAGATAATTTTTATAATTCGGTGAGAATTCACCCGATTAGACATATGATGCTCACTACGTGCTCTTGCGCGCCGAAGCCTATCAATTAAAACGTATTAGCGTCTTATATAATATAGATTAGCCATATGATGCTCACTACGTGCTCTTGCGCGCCGAAGCATATCAATTAAAAATGAAAACTGTTGCCAACACGAGGAAAGAAATATCATCGGTTTTATTGATGCATACGCACGTATTAGCGTTTTATATAATGCTAGGAGGCTCCACCCCCTGCTCGCTAACGCTCGCCAACCCCCGAGAATTGCTACGCAATCCTATGTGGTTCACGCCGTGAACCATGGCTCGCTGCGCTCGCTCGCCAATGAACACAATGTTCTAGCACAAAGACATAATATATTATCATCAAAGACATAGTATTTTATCATCAAAGACATAGTATTTTATCATCAAAGACATAGTATTTTATCATCAAAGACATAGTATTGTACTTATGTAGAAGAATTCTACCAATGTTCTTATTGGCTTTTAAAAAAGTATATTAGCTATTTAGATTGTACATGGTGAAAAAATCAAAACATTAGCTAAATAAGAAACATATTAGCAAAATAAATTATCAAATATTGCTTCACTAATATTCTGCATTTTAAAGCGTGAAAATTCAATGCATAAATAAACGCGAAATATAAAAAAATTCAATGCATTCAATACAAACACTTAAACGTTTTTTAGACGTTTAGGTAGCTCCCAGTAGAAAAATATCAATTCAACAGCGGCCTTTTAAAGCATTCTCATTTCAATTAATTAATTAATTCCTAATTGAGTTTAAATTAAATATTGTCATGTTTTTAGTGCATGAATCTGAATTGAACAACCTGATAATGCTCACTCTGGTTATTGTTATCTGGTTGCTCACTACGTGCTCTTGCGCGCCGAATCCAATCAATTAAAAATGAAAACTGTTGCCAGCGCGAGAAAAGAAATATCATCGGTTTTATTGATACATACATACATACATACGTACGTACGTACGTATTAGTGTTTTATATAATATAGACTAGGAGGCTTCCCCCCTGCTCGCTGGCGCTCGCCAACCCCCGGAACTGCTTTCGCAGTTCATTTCGGATTGCTTCGCAATCCGATGCTCGCTTTGCTCGCGCATTGGATACGTTCTTAACGTCTAACTTTTGTATACTTTTTTGAACACTGAAGTTCCGAAAACTTTTCACTGTAGAAAATTCTAAACCTGTACATTTCAATATTTATTTGAAATTGGAAACAGTTCGCATATTTTTCTTAATCTTACTATTCTAAATTTCAGTTGTTGAGAAAAGTAACTGTTGTAAGTTTTGTTTTAAAGTCTTTCCCACCAGAGGCCGAAACAATATGAAATATTATTTGTTGTGTTGTTAAACAATATGAAATATTACTGAACGCCGGATGTAAAGCATCGGCTTCGATGAAGATAATTTTGTGAGATTTTTTTGGTAATTCGGTGAGAATTCACCCGATTAGACATATGATACTCACTACGTGCTCTTGCGCGCCGAAGCCTATCAATTAGAGCGTATTAGCGTTTTATATAATATAGATTAGCCATATGATGCTCACTACGTGCTCTTGCGCGCCGAATCCTATCAATTAAAAATGAAAACTGTTACCAGCGCGAGAAAAGAAATATCATCGGTTTTATTGATACATACGTACGTATTAGCGTTTTATATAATATAGATAGATTATGTAATGAGTAAGTCTCTCATGAGATTATAAAAGTTGCTTTTGATTTTCTATTCTTCTTTTCGTTCTTTAAGCTAATAAATTAATTTTTATTTAAACGAATCATTATGATTATTCCTTATGGAAAATTATAATTATGTATCCTAAAATATAGTCAAACTTTCCTACATATATATTAAAGAAATATATAATATTTTTTCCTTACTTACAGCAAATAGTTATTTTTAATAAAAATACTTTTTTAAAGAAATACTAACAACTTGACTTGTTATAAATAGAAAAGAACCAACTTGGAATACATATTGCAAGATTTTTACACATTTATATTTGCTTTTCGACTTTCTAGCATATAGAGTTTCTATTTAATACTACAAACATATGCTGGTAGTGTATGTAATAAACTTGCCTTAGATATAAACTTTAAGTAATGTTGTAAATATTTATAAACTTTCTTTGCATTCTCTCAAGAAAATATTATCAAAATAAAATTACTGTCGAAAACTTATAAATTCCTTCTCAGATATCCCAAAATGCTATTTTATGACCTATTTTATAGCTATTTATTTTGTAAACTACTCTGAAACAATAGCGAAAAAATTTTTTTTATATGAAAATTTCCTCTTAGCGTTTAATTTGAACTACAAATCCTTAAATTATTCATATTTACTCTCATATAAACCTCAAAATCCATTATTAGTACATATTTTCATTAATTTATTTAAATTTTCCATCATTAATTCCATTATCTAATTAATAATTTCAATTAACTAATTTTGAATTATTCTTGAATAACCGTTATTTGTGAAATGCATCTTTAATTTCAATGAGACGCATTTGATACTCAAGTGGGGTACAGATTTAACACTTTTTTGTTTTTCCAGATTTGCATAAAAAAATTTAAATATCTATTTTAATCCCTTATCTTTTAAGAAGATTATGAATTGTCCTTATCTTTTAAAATTGTTTTTATCGAATTGTTCTTCTCTTTCTTTTTAGAAGATAACAAATTGTTTTTAGCTTTAGCTTTTAAGAAGAAAATAAACGAAAGATAATCTCATGTAAGACATAGCAACTTTTCTTTATTTTTCAACAAAACTATAACTTTATTATCTTTTGCCTTAATTTACAGTATTTTACATGGAGAAAAAAATTCTTGTAAAATTACTAAAATAAATGATTAAGGCATTTCTAGTAAAAAATAATAGCAATAATAATTCTGGTATAATAAACAAAAGTTAGACGAAAGTCACAAAAGACGTAACTTCTCGTTATTTTTCAACAAATCTATTTTGCCTTAAATTACAATATTTTACAAGGAGAAAAAAAATTCCTGTAAAATTACCGTGATAAATAGCTAAGACATTTCTGGCAAAAATAATAATAATAATAATAATAATAATTCTGATATTGAAGTCTGAAATATACGGTATTTAAACCATTCATTTCGTAATTTTTCCGTTCATATGACAGCGGTTTACCGCTTATCCTGGTTTACAAAATTATAGTTCTTATGACGTATACATATAGTAAAAAATAGAAAATCAAGATGTCAATTTAACCGAATAAATGGTTTTAATGGCTTTAAATTATCATGATACAATTACCAAATTTTACTACACATTATGAAACCATACTTTATAATAACAAAATGATAACCAGAACACTTCCTTAAAAATTATTTTATTTTATAACCATCATTGAACAGTCGATCCAATTTTCTGGGGTATACGACTTCTAATGTAAAACTCCGTAGCCTTGTATTTTTGAACCCGATCCAGAAGACAAGAGAACTCCTGGACCAAATATTGATAGAAATTTACCTTCGTGGAAGACTTTTTGATGGAACTAATCCGTATTTGCGTTACATAGAGAGGAAAAGAAACGAATACCTCCCACGGTTAGCCTAACGGCTAGGGGACTCTAACCCATAAATAGTCTACCACTGAGGATATTTTACGTCAGCACTGTGATCGGTGAAAGCCGGAATCGGAATTCGTATCGATCGGCCATCGCTGGGATTCGAACCCGGTTCACCTATATCACCTATCCATATTCTGGTAGTTTAAAACGTACTTTTTTTCTCAATGTGCTCATGCTTGATTAATATATCATGGTTTACTATAATCAAAACCAGAAAAATATAAGGTTTTTTTAAACTTTTATTACCCCAGCTCTTCTCTTGCCTTTCGCTTTTTTCTTACTTCACTATCTTGCATTTCATTTGCATAAATATATAATTTGGATAAAATTTGTTACAAAAAAATAACAAAAGTTTATAATAAATGTTGTCATTAAAATCCAATTATCATAATAGCTATCCAAGAAAATGAAATACATTTTAAGTTATTCAAAAGAAGTAAACACCGTTCAACGTTATTCTCAAATAAAATTTTCTTATCAAAGTATTTGAAATGTATTTGCAATAGAAAAATAGTAATTTGTGTGATAAATTTATCATAGCTTTTCCCGTAAACAGAAAAGTATTGCGTGATCTCGAAATAAATCCTTAATTTCGTTTACGCAAAACAGATGCATCGGAAGAAAATACAATCTAATAAATTATTTTAGCATCGACTTTGTTCGCTTCGAAAATTAGATTGTTTGTTGTTACACTTTTGCTTGTTCTTGTTTACCTCCATGATAAGGTTGTAAAGGAAGTAAACGATATTATAAAAAATTTCTTAGTAGAAATAATATCTATCATTTTATATTTTCTGACAAATACCATAACTTAGTGCGATTTTTAAAAAAAAAGCCTATTTGGTCATTGTAAATACAGTTTTGTTTTTGAGGATTAAAAAAAGTAAAGTATTAAAAAGCTTGTTTTACTGTTAAAAATGGTAAATGATTATTTCTCTAAAGATTATGAGATTTAAAATAAAGAAGGAACTTGATTATTTCTCTAAAGATTATGAGAAGATTTAAAATTTAAATGGAACTTGATTATTTCTCGAAAGATTATGAGAAGATTTAAAATTAAAATGGAACTTGATTATTTCTCGAAAGATTATGAGAAGATTTTAAATAAAAATGATACTTGAATGTTTCTTTAAAAGTGATTTAAAAAAATCTCAGGAAAAAAATCACATTTCTTATTTTTTAAGAAAGCTTAATTTTAATATTTTTTATTTATAGTTTTATTTACGTTCGTAGGATATGTGGAATATTTTTATCATCTTACAAACCTACTTTATTAGTATCTTACATAATAGATGATAAATTTCTCTCACGAGAAAAAAAGCTACTTTTAATTTTAAATGCTTCCTTTCATTGCTAGTAACTAATCAAATTAGTTTTTTATCTAACAGAACATTATAATTATTCTTTACAGAATGTCAAAGTTATATTATGTATCTTAAGACATGCTCAAACTTTACTGATATATCTTAAATATATGCATCATATTTTTTTATACTTACAACATATAGTCATTCTGAATATAAACCTTGCTGTTGTTTACATTTATTTTAAGTTGAGAAGAAAACAAATTGCATAAAAAAATCTTACATAAAATAACCTTTAACGTTACATTCTAATTTAAAAACTATACCTTTTCCTTGATTTTAAGAAGACATTTATGGCTTATATAAGTTTGAGCGCGCAATTTTTGAGAGTAATAAATAATAAGGTAATAAGATGCATGTTTTATCAGCAATAGACAATTTTACTTGCTACTGTCTACATTCATGTTACCATGACTAGTGCTTCATTACCAGTATCATTCCATTAATTACAAAATCGCGTAGACATAACTCTTCATGGCTCTTTGGCTCACAATGGGCTGTTGCGAGAGTGTTTTACTTTACTTTTAATAGAATATAAATAAGAGCTTATAGAATCTTAAATAAATTTTTTGAGACTTTACACGGAGAGAAAAAATTCTGGTAAAATTACTGTACTGTAAGATAATAAAATTCTGGTAAAAAAAACATATTTCTGGTAAATAAAACCGCAATGTCTGGTATTTATATCATCCATTAGGTAATTTCTTCATTCAAATAGTAACGAGTTACCGGAAATTATAGTTTTCAAATTTATAGTTCTAATTACCGCACATTTAGTAAAAAATATAAAAATGAAAAGTAAATGCGACAAAATAAATGGTTTTTATGACATGAGCTAAGGTATCGTGATAAAATCACGTAATTTTATCAAATATTACAAAACCATGTTTTATTGTTAATTTTACCAAAATCATTACTGAAGCACTTTACTAAAAATTGTACAACTCTTTGGTGCTCCCAAAACCCAGAAACACACTAAATTTTATCATAGTCTGGTATTTTGACAATATTTTTTTTCTCAATGTAATATGGTTTTGTATTAACTATATTATCGTTCTTCATAAACTTGACCACACTGTGTTATTGTTAAACTTGAAAGAAAAAGAGGTTCAATTTACACCCTTTTAAAATTTCAACAAGTTTACAGGGTTGTAGAGTACCGATTGCATGGTTCAATGTTGAACTGAATTTTTTATAGCGAATATATGTATCTACAATCTTTATTTAATAACTTTAAATTTCTTCTGTTTGAATCTGTGATACAGTTATAATGCTCCTAAAAATAAAATAATTTTGCTAAAAAGAGCTTCAGAGAGATTGAAATATCAACCCATCAATAAGTCAGCAAAATTTTCAAACCAATATCTATAAAACTTCAAGAAAAAAAACGCTAAAAGCTGTTATAACGGGTATAAAATGTTAAAATCCATCAGAAAATCTTTCCAAAGCAAATATTGCCCTTCTCTTGGCTGATGATAGTATCCTTATTTAAGCAACTAATATTTTATTCCTGTCAACCCAACAAAATCAAATATTGAGAAGCATCCATGAAACTGCAAAATCTTTAGATGTGTGAAAGCAAAACTTCGAGGAGAGAGAAAAAAAGTATATTGGTTTTATGGAGATTTCATACAGAAAGATTCTCTGAGGGGTAAGGAAAACCAGTAAAGCCTTAAATTTCCAATTTTAGCAAAGAAAAAGTTTAAGAGATTGCCCAGCTGGACCGAGAACTTCGATTCCTAGATATATTGAACGACTTTTTACATTCATCTGGTGATGTGATTGTAACGGAAAGGGACGACATTTATATTACAGTTTGAAACTGAGTAGCAAGTCTGTTAGGTTTTTGCTCTAGAACTTTGGATTTTAAGAAAGATAAGAGCTCGCACTATTTCCTACTTTAATATGTCAGCTTTTTTAGGTTATTCTTTTAATCTGTAACACCCAATTTATCTTTAAGGGCTACGTTTTCGAAAAGATCGGTTCAATAACTAACCATAATATCGGTACCCAGAACCATATAATAGCCAGACAATAGAAAAACTTTCTGCAAGCACTAGATATCAATTAAAAAACTTTCTACAAGCAATTTATTGACACTTGTAACTAGTTTCAACCACTCCACAGCTTCCTAATTTTTACGAAGTTAGTTCGAAAAATCACCGTTTTTTTTTTAAAGTGATTTAATTTAAATCCAGTTTTTAATTGATTGTTATACATCATAACAGCACATTTTTCTTTAAATTCCCCTGGATTTTAAAGATATAAAGTTAGTTATTGACTTATTAAATTTTCTGTTATTGTATTCGAATATATATATATATATATATATATATATATATATATATATATATATATATATATATATATATATATACAGGATATATATATATATATATATATATATATATATATATATATATATATATATATATATATATATATATATATATATATATATATATATATATATATATATATATATATATATATATATATATATATATATATATATATATATATACCTAAGAGCCATTACATTATGACCATCCTGCTAATAACATGTAGGACCACCTTTAGCCCTCAAAACTGCTTGCACCCGCCGTGGCATTGATTCCACAAGGTGCTGATAGGTAGTCTGAGGTATCTGGTACCAAGCGCTTACCAACTGGTCTTGCAATTCCCTCACATTGCGAGGGGATAGCGTGGCAGCACGAATTTGGTTTTCCAAGTAGGAACACAAATGCTCTATTGGATTAAGGTCAGGTGAATTTGAGGGCCAAGACATGACTTGAAAGTCACTGGAATGTTCCTCGAACCAATCCATGACGATTCGACCCTTATGACATGGTGCACTATCCTGTTGGTAAACACCATCCCCCGCAGGAAAAACTGTTGCCATGAATGGGTGAACCTGGTCTGCAACTATGTCCAAGTAGCTTACAGACGTCAGGGATTGTTCTGTGAGAATTATGGATCCTAATGTTCCCCATGAAACCACTGTTCCTGGACGAGAAACCATGAAAACCTGGTCGAGCCCATTGTTATAGATGGAGGGTGGCCATAATGTAATGGCTCTTCGGTGTATATATGTATAGTTTTAAACGTTTTTGTACTTAAATATGATTTCAATAAATACTTTTAAGAAAATAACAGTTTAAGATTTTTCTTCATAATGAAGCACTACAGTTGCGGTGACCCAGTGAGGTGCCCTGGGTTCGAATCCCGGCGTTGTCTGGTCGTGTGAATTCCATCTCTCAGCTCTCACTGACCACAATGCTTTTAATAGTTGAAAAGAGAGTTTTTTGTTAATATATAACAGAGTTTCTAGTTAAAGTAACAGAATTTTTTGTTAAACTGAAAGAGTTATAACTGTTTTACACAGGCAAACAAGCTGACAGTTTTTTTTTTCAGTAGAAGTACCAGATTAAAACCTATGAGGGTGAACCTAATAAACCAAAATAAACCTAAAAGCATAAAAGGTTTTCCCACGTCAATTGTTTTTATATTAAAAAGTCCTCATGAGTGTATTTTTATTATCTAACATTAAACTATAAAGTATCATGAAACAAATATAATCGAACATTTAATGTTTTGATAAAAAAACTGTTAAAATTATATATTAGTGAAATATTTTTGTTTTAAATGGGAACAGATAAAAGTTATGAATTCTAGTGAATAAGAAAGTCTTAAGCTGTATAACAAACTAATTATACATTTTAAATGTCTTACTAGTAGCGTGAAATTGTCTACTGAAAATGCTTACGGTAAGATTAATTATCCGATGTAAAAAGACCGGACCCCTTTCAGATAATTGAAATATTCGAATTTCAGTTATCATTGTTATTTCAGTATCATTGTTATTTAATCTGTTCTCATCAATAAACTTTGATTAATTCATTTAATTAATAGTACTATATATTATTTTAATTTCATTTTTTAATATTTGATAAATGTTTTTTGGCTACATAAGTATAAAAATATTTTATTTTCAAAATTATTTAAACTGCTGCTAAAAATAATGATATTCATTCGCTCCTTTTTTTTAATCTAATTCTGATTCATTAGCTGATTTCATTGACTTACATTCCATTACAAAGTTTTTTTTTTCTAATTCCATTTGCAATACAAATATTATAGTTATCTTTCGAAGATAATCTAATATCTTCCTTCAATCAGTAATGAAAGCGATGATATTCACACTGAATACTAGTTCGAATATAAAGATGGATGATGCAACAAAAGTGTTAAAGAATTTCAAAATATCCTATTTTTTAAATTTTGTCAGTGAATCTAAAATAATCAAATTCAGCAAAATGCTTATTTGTTATTTGTATAACAAGATCAATACATTCAGTATAATGGAGATTTATATTTTGATGTCCTCACTTTGAATTATGATAGCGTACCTGTTGAAATTTTGAGGGGAAAAAAACAAATGTTCGTTTAAGGAAAAAATACTTTCAAACCTATTTTGATTAACGAAATTAATCGAATAATAGAGATCCGGATATTCGAGTTTCTAATGTACTTGTAAAAATCCTCTAGAAATACTCAAGTTCTTTCATTCTCTGAAATGAAGATATATGACGTTTTTATACATAGAAATCACTTTCAATTGAGCCAAAATACCTAATACGACGATTGAAAAATAATTCTGAAAAGCAATTAAACGAAACTAATTGAAGAAGCGGATATAATTTTTTATTATGCAATAACGGACTATCAGAATTAATTAATCAATCACGATTAACAAATTTAATCGGATAATAAAAGTTCGGATATTTGAGTTTCTAATGTACTTGTAAAAATCCCCTAGAAACACTCAAATCCTTTCACTCGTTGAAATGAAGATATATGACATTTTTATATAAAGAAATTGCTTTCAATTGAGCAAAAACCCTTAATGCACAGATTGAAAAATAATTCTGAAAGAGAATTAAACAAAACTAACTGAAGAAACGGATATAATTTTCTTTATTATGCAATAAAGAAACCATTCAGTGTTAAAAAATAATGCTCAAAGTTATTTTAGTTAAAAATTTCAAGCCTGTTAGAAAAAAACAATTGTTTTTTTTTTAAAGAACAATGTGCTTCGACCTTCAAAGCTGTTTAACATTCTAAGTGAGTATGTTAAAAACAAGAAACAACAAAGTGAGTCGTCGTGCCGAATAAAACAGCAAATAATCGCATTTAGGTTTGTTGAAAAACTCTGACATTTCAGCTCCAGTTGCTAGTGGTTACGAAGGATGTTCTAATTTAATTCAAGAGGAGAAAATTAAGTTAATTTGATAAAGAGTGGCAAATAGTAAACGCAGTTTTTAAAAAAATAAATTACATGTAGTAATGTGCATCGGAAGCCACAAAATTATCGGTCATTTTTTTAATTAAATCAAGACAAAAAATAATAAAATTAATTAATAATATGTTCGTGAAAAGAATTGCGATTGGTGTAAATTAATCAAGAACTTATATCCATAAATAATATTTAACAGAAATCTTTTTCGAATGTAAGTTTTCCTGTTAATAATTTAAAACGTAATGAACTTCAAATCAACGGCAAAAAAGAAAAGTATAACCATATTTAAATTGGAATTTAAAAAAAACATTTATACTCTAAAAGTAGTCATAATAAATAATACCAAATAAATAATGATAAGTTATAATATACTATTGATACTAAAATAAAATAACAACAGTAAATATTGTATGTTGTTGTTACTAATTCTTCGCAATATAGCCTCAGCTGCATCAAATTCATGAGCCCAAATGCTCAGGCAAAGTCACACACCAAAATTAGTGCAAGAGAATGTCCTTCAAGGAAAATTCTAGACAATCAAGGATTCTAGACAATCTAGACAATCAAGGAATCAAGGGGGAAGCAATAAATATAATGACCTTAAACAAAATTACAAATTAAACCAAATAAAATCATGATAATACAATTTTAAAAAATAGCAATAAAACGGTAGAGTAATAAAATAATTTTATAAGACTGCCGATAAGAATGTATAAAAACTGAGAAGGATGGCGAAAAGAATTTAAACAATGCCATTCATTACCTGAACTAAAAAAAAAATTTTAATTTTGTTTCTAGAAAATTACTTAAAATTTGCTTATAATTCAATTTTGCTCCTTAACAATTCCTATTTTCTCTCTTCCACTTTGATGCCTTTTAATAAGGTTTTTGAAAATTTAAAAAAAAAAATTGAATGAAAACTTTTTTGTACAGTTAAACAAATAATCAGACAGGTTATGATGAAGCTGAGAAATTATGAAGTACTAAGTTTTTGGATAAAAGTCATTGGCGGTCTCATCGCTATATAGAAATAACTAAGAAGAGAAAAAATTATAAGTCATGAATTTGAAGTTTTAATGACAAATTTTAATTGACTTTCAATCAAACTTTAACTAGTCTATGATTTTACTTTTCTGTGATTTATACTATGTAGCTTATTCAGTTTTGATAAGAATTTTAAACATCTACAACAAAAGAGATGTTTAGAGAACACTCAGCAAAGAATTTAAAATGGATTTTATATGGTAATGAATTAATATTATTAATAAATACTTCATCTTTTGATGTAGATAGGACACCAATCTCCCTTTTATATATTTTTTTTACTCACTTATCACAAGCAAAAATATATTTTGATATTTTTTAATTTTAAAAAACCGCCTGTTTGTAAAATTAAATCATGGAACTTATGATAACGCAACTAAAGTTTAAAATAATATCCCAGATAGCAATGTAAGGTTGATTTCAATACCAGCAGCAACCTTTATCACAAAGCCCAGCAAGGCTTATAAGTGATTGGTAAATAAACCATACCATCTTGAAGCATTAATCCAGCATAAACTACCTTTTTATATCGAAATTGAATCTGCCTTTACAAAACAAGACTCAAAAGACTTTCTGAAATCGAAGATAAATTATCATTCGCAAATCAAAAGTAAAAAGCGTTCTCAGACCGAGGTTAAATTCACCTTCTCAAGGTTTATTTTAGATTTTATGAGAATCCCTGACGCAGGTTTTATTTCCGCAGGCTTTTATATACCTTCTTTAACACTTTAGAAGAAAAGGTTGGCCTGGTCATTACGTTTTCAACATAAATGAAATGTTACATTTGAAAGCCTGGACTGAGCTAGAATGAAAAAAAGCAAAAAACATGGTTTACAGTAAAAATTAGAAAATTACACTTTTTTGGAAAGTTTTTTGCTTGCCTTTATTCAATCTTTAAGGAATCAAGCTTAACATTATATTATTTCTACCAACTTTCTTTCTCTAACTAAGAATTACTGAACAATACAAAATCGTAATCTTTTTCAGCAATAAAGCAGAGACATCTTTATGTTTTTCTTATATTGATATTTAATTTTTCATTATCTCATTAAGCTTTTGCTTATTGAACTTATTGCAAAAATTTAAAATTTTTGTAACTTTTAGAGGAACTTTTTAAACATTTCTTTGACATTTATCCTGCGATAAATATTTCATCTATTTTCATATTCATAAATATTTCATTTATTAACTTTTTATGTTAAAAAAGTACTTAAAGACACCTTGCACCTAAAAAATACATTGTGAAAGAATTTTAGCCTAAATGATACCGGAATGCTTTCTAGAATTGTAAAGAGAGCTACGAAATAAAAAAAAAGTTTAGAAACTGCTGTTTTATACTACGCAAATCTACACTTCCATCATATTTAAGGAAATCGGCAAAATTTGATGCATATCTATATAGATAAAAAAAAATTTGTTTCAATAAGCTACATTAAAAAAACCCTGAAACATTTTCAATTAAGCGAGTTTTTCTCCGTGATTACCCCCTTACTTGGTTTCATGAAACTGTAAAATTCTCATTTGAAAGATTAGAATTACTTATTTTTAAACTAATGTTCTGCCGAATCAATCAAATTTTAATTACTTTACATCTTACTTTTTTCTTGTCTACTTAATAGAAACATCTCTAAGAGGTTAAAGGATAATTGAATATATAAATAAATCATAAAAAAAAATTTGGATTGAGTCCAGTTTTTCCTAGTTTTTGAAGAAAAAACTTTTTAACCTATGATTTTATTCACGCTTTTTTCTAAAAAATTAAAGCAACTGTTTCTGACGTTTTTTTTTAAGTAAATATTGTTATTTTCTTTTCCCTTTTTTGCAATTTGCAGTAGCCATTTTCGCATCAGTTGCTTCATTTTCTAAGAAAATAAGACAAAAATTAATTAAAGCACGTGCTGTTGAAGCTTATTTTTCAAACGATAAAAGAAATTACTTATTTTCAAAAAAAAAATTTTTTGAAAGAGATTTATTATAAGATATTCTTACGCACATATTGATTCTAAATACTGTTGCTGGTGCAACTAAAGTGGCAATTAGAATTTAAAAAATTTTAAATTAACTATTTTTCATGAAAACATTCAAGAGAAATTTATATTCTTATTATCAAGTCATTGCGTAAAGTATTTTCTGTTTAGCAAAATCTAAGGAAATGTTCTAAATCACATGAAACTGAACTACACACTTCATCATTATATCAATAATATTTTCAGTTCTACAAGTACACTAGTGCTCAAAATCAAAACAAAATTTGATTTTTTTTTATTTCTTCAGAGATAAAGAACAGTTTTTAATGCATTTTATTTAATTATAGGTTGATATTATTTTTAAAAAAACTATATCCACCAAAAGTGTAAACGAAATTTCAATACAATTTGTTCAGTAGTTCTGTAAATATTTGACCAAATCTGAGAATTCTCCTAATTTTGTATATACAAGTATATTCTGATTATGTTCAGAATAACGAGATTTTAGTATTAGTATACTAGTTTAATAAAATGTACTGTTATACTAAAACTAAAACTCTGAACTCGAGCAACTCGAGTATTGTCTACCGGACTAATATTTCAAAGAAACCGGATTTTTTAGTTTTTTGAGTATTTCGGAATATTTATTCTATTAAAGAGAGATAAAATCTTAATACACATCCAAATTCTTATTTCATATTCAAAAAATTTATGGTTAAAGAAATAAAATTATTCGTATATAAAAAACATTATTATAAATCCTATTTAAAAATTCTTTTTAGGGTGTAAAGATGGGGCTGCTAAATACAAAAGTTATATGATTTTTCATTTTTCCTTCGAAATGAATCCTGAAACATTCCTATCGTTAGAAAGTTTCTGAATTGATGAACTAGAAAGAATACATCCAACCATCAGATGATCTTTTTATTCTTCATCTTTATGAATCTAACTCCATAATGATCAAGATCTATCAAAATAACCATTAACAACAAGAGAATCTTCCCATTCATGCCTACCGGAAAGACATTCTCTGCTATCCAACTTCCACGTTACATCCATTTATTCGAACTTCAATATACACACACATCGTTTCAGATTTAGAACGCAATTAAGGCATCGTTTAGTCCTTGCCAGATCCAAAAGAGCAAATTTTGCTCATTATCGGCTGTCGAAACAAAGCAAATGGAAAAAAGTAACAGAAGCAGACGATCTCATTAATTTTTACGGATTTAGTCGACTCTTATTAAAAATTTTCTTTGATGAGACTTGTTCGCATTTTAAAAGTAAAATATCCAACTGCTAATTGCTACTTAATTGCCATTCATGAAACCGCTACCATTTGGAATCTTCTTTAACTTGACAGTATTTAATACTTAAATGTCTCCCTAATTGCTTAAAAAAAATGCTTGCTTAACATTTTTAAGACGATATATTTCTTGTTCATCATTAGTTTAAAAAAGAAAACTAAAAATATGTCGCAGCAATAATTTTCAAAGCAGATTATCATATTGATGCATTCATTTTATTGGATAAAATTAAATCTTAACTAATGCGTATGAATATGAGCACTTAATTGAGCTTAAAATACAACATCATTATTATAATTACGACGAATTGAGTAAATATTATCTTAATGAAAGTATTTTCTTCCTTAAAAACAATCAGTTCCAAAAATTTTAAATTACATGCACTTTAATCCTTTCAAGACTAATTTTTTTCATTTACCAATAAAAAGACAAATTACGACTTTAATAGTTGAAATAAGGTAAGCAATTTTCTGCCGAAATAAAATAAAAAAATTAACTGTTTGGGCAATTAGAGGGATGGGGGCTATAACATACGTATCCCACCTGTTTTTTTAAATAGGTCACATATGTTCCAGTCATGCTTTCGTCTGTAGGACATATATATCCGATGGGACCGAAAGGTTTAATACAGGATTAGTCAATGAAAACTAATTTCCATGAACACTTAAAAAACTATTTCATGATAATAATTTCCGTGAACACTTAAAAGACTTTTTATGATAATAATTTAATAATTATTTAACGATAAAAACTTTCAGAATAATTTCGAAATAATTTTTTTTGAACAAAAATAATAATAAAAATCGTTTATTATTAAGTTAAACCAAAAAAATATAAATTAATGTAACACTTCTAGGTTCACAATTGAAGCTTAGTTCCGATACCATAAATCATAATATGGTGCAAATTTACAGCAACCTCAAAATCCTTGTTAAATTGAACCATATTTAATTCAAGTCTAACCATATTATTAAGTAATCAAGATTAAGGCTGTTTAATTTGCATAATAATATGGTTCACCTTGACACCGTATTAAAATTCTACAAATTTGAATTAGATTATAGTTCCCCACGCTTCAAATTTTCTAACAATGTTCAAGTTGTGTATCATTTCGAATAAAAATTGCAATGCATTAAGAAATTACTAGTATGATTAATTATAAGCTAAAAAGAAAGAAATGTTACGTGCAACAATTCTAAAAAAGAGCCTGAAGATTAACTAGCTAATTTTTAATTAGTTTTGGTACAGGCATTTTATTCAAAATCTAATTATGCAGCCTTGATAAGGACATAAATATTAAAAAAGTATAACACCATATGATTCTTTATTCCTTCGAAAATGCCAGAACAAACTATTATTTTTTTCTTAAGAATAAATCTCTTTTTATTTCTACTTTTCTTCGCTTCGTATATTTTAACACTGATACGACATCTTTAAGAACAATCGATCCAACAAGTCCGGGCAGCACTTTGTTTAATAGATTCGCGTATTATGCCTCTCTTTTTTTTTTCTCTGACCCTCCTAAACGATTTTATTGTTAGCTTTTTCTCTAGGAATGGCAACATCAACGCCTCCACAAAAAGAAAGATAAATTTCAAGATAAGTAAAAACTTCTCGTGCAGAGAAATGTATTTTTTCAAGTTTTCACGAAAGAGAATTTCAATTAAAATCACGGACTAGAACATTTTCTTCAACTCAGAATATGATATCGAAAACCGTTATGTCTGAGATAATTCGTGAGCCGCTTTTAGTTTTGGTTCGTAAAATAGAAAAATGAAACATAAGTTTTCTCGAGGACCGTATGGTTAAAATGGTGTGGAAGATATGAAAATTGCTAAAAAAAGAAAAAGGAAGGTATTCCAAATAGTTTGAATTTTCTTGAAGTAATTCTAATTGTACCAGAATTTTGCGTGATTACTATGATTCTTTTGCAGCTTAGATACGTGGAAATGGAATTGTCGAAATTGTTTTTGAAAAAGAGATTGAGTTATAATTGAAATTTAGAAAGTTCCAATGGATAGTTTTTATAAAAAATTAAAAAACGTTATACATATTTTGACTTTCATTGATAATTTTTCAGTTGTATGCATTATGAATTGAAACAGAAGTTTATTTCGTGCACTTAATATTTTAAAAGCATTAAATAAAGTTATAAATTTCTAAAAATGAAGAATTTTAAATCATTTCTGTTCCAATATTCATGTTCCAGTATTTCCAATTGATGCATAATAAACATTTTAAAAAAGGAAAACTTATGAGTTAAAAAAAATATTTTTAATATTTTAATAAAATTAGTTTATATCGAAATTCAAGCGGTAGATACAGTAAAAAATTTTAAAAAATATCAATTTAGATGAAGTGTGATGTAGTAAACTAAAATTCAGAAATTTTTAATGGGTAGTTTGAAAAATATTCTTTACAATTTTTAAAATTTATAAATTTTGTGTATAAGTTCTTGTTAAACAATTTAATATGATTTGTTGCTGAACATTTCAACAATGAGAAGAAATTCATAGTTAAAAGTACCAGAATATGGTAAAATTTACCTTGATTTTAGCTCTATAGGAAGACTAAAAATCTCGATAATATTTACCGAAACGCTTCGTTAATGATTTCGGTAAAATTTACAATGAAATATGAATCTTTTCATATAGGATTCATATGGTATAAATGTTAGTAAAGGTGGTCAAATTTGGTGATTTTATCATGATACTTTAAAACATGACATTAAAAAACCTTAATTCTGTAAAATTTACTTTTCAGTCTTGTATATTTTACTAAATAAATAAGAACTACAATTTTGAGAACCAGAATTTCCGGTAAACCGTTACCATATGAACGGAAAAATTTAAAGTGAATAGTTTAAAAACCGTGCATTTTATTTTCTTAACCAGAATGATGGACTATTTTACGAGAAACGTTAGTACCATGCAGTGTGATAATTTTACCAGAATTTCTTGCACTGTGTATTGAAATTGCCTTTTTAATATCCTTTTTTAGCTCCAAGAAAATACATTAAAAAAATCTAATTCTTCGTAGACTCTTTTTGTATTTTAACAAAAGTAATTTAAGTTGCAAACGCAAGAGAATAGTGCTTTGACAAATTTTAAAAATTATTGGAAAATAAAGTTGCGTAATTTTAAATTTAAATTCAAAAAGATTCAATAGACCCTTTTTAAAAAAATTCTTTTTTTTTTGAGATATTAAGTGATAGTACCTATTGCTTGTACTATTGATTAATAGACCATTGGTAGTATGAAGTGATAGTAAAACTTTATGTACAATTTGAAATCGATTTTGACTGAATTTTTAAATAAAAAACTTCTTAATCTAGTAAAATATGAAATAGGTTTATGTTTATATGTGTCTAGTTGACTTACTGAATTATTTTTTACGGACAAAAATTCTAAAGAACAGGAAAGAATGATTAAAACTTAAATATTATTGTTTATCTTATTATTTATCTTAAGCTAAAATTAAGCTAAAATTATTATATTATTATTTATCTTAAGCTAAAATTAAAGAAATATTCCTATTCAAGTATTTTTCAGAAAAGTAGGACTTTTTCTAAAAGATTTTTATTTAACAAAATCAAATATATAGCAGAATAATTGATAAGTTACAAATAAGTAACACATTAAACAAAAACAACGCATTGAGTCAAAATTTTAGAAAGAAGAAATTTTAGAATTTTTTTAAGCTAAATTTAAGGAAATATTTCTATTCAAGCATTTTTCAAAAAAGTAAGACTTCATCGAAAAGATTTTTACTGAGCTAAATTAAATTCACAATCACGTTTTATTAAGTATTAATAAGTCTTCTTGGAAATTATAATTTTCAAAGACTGTTTTATAAATATTAATAAGACAAAAATAATCTCTATAATTTACATGAGCCCTGCTTATAATAAAAAGACAATTTTCTAAATTATTTTTCTTAAGAATAAGATTCGAACTAAAATATTTTTACTACGCTAAATTGAAAATATAATAATTGATAAGTTACACCTTTAAGTAACGCATCAAGCAAAAACAATTAATATCCATAAAGCTACAGGAACAAATAAGTTACATATTAACTTAAAAGAACTATTTTTATTCAACTACTTTTCAGAAAAGTAAGACTTCATCTAAACGATTTTAATTAAGCTGAATTGAATGCACAATCATTAAGCTTTATTAAATATTAGTAAGACTTCGTATAAACTATAAATGTCAAAGACTAGTTTATACATATTTATGAGGCAAAAATAATCTCTAATAATTTACCAGTGTCCTGTTTATAATAAAGAGACAATTTCCTAATTCTGCGCTAAATTCATCCGGCAGTGTTTGAGTAAGAATAAAGCTCGGTTACTAGTTCTGCCTTTATTATAGTTTTATAAATTATTTCACGTTAAGCTTCTTTAGTACTGCCCACACTAGGGAATTAACGTTGAGCCTCGAAACTGACGGATAGCTGAAGGAAAACAAAGTCACATGAGCATTTATAATTAAGTAGGTCCTTTCCCCTTTACTAATAAACTGAGACCTTTTCTAAAATAGCTTAGTATATTTATGGAAATAAGTTTGACAATTAACGGCTGCAACAGACAGATTGTCAAAGAACTCCTTAGCCGTTTAGTAAAATATTTATTCTTAAACTTAAGACAAATTAAGAAAATAACGTGAAATATAGACTCTAAACCAAGTTTTTCCCTCTGAGCATACAATATCACTCAATTACTATTTAGTTGTTTTGAAAAGTAATCTTTCAAATAAAAAATTATATATTATAAATGGATTGTTAAATACTGTGCGAATATGGATATAAAAATTTTTAATTGGAAAATTCATAAAATTATAAATTAATTAATATTTTCTATAATTATATATTATTATCCATTAAAAATCTTTTACACGTTAATTTAAGTATTTTCCCACATAGTGGGTAATCTTACGACAAACGTTGTATTTTCATTTTTATTTGGTTTGCATTAAAAGGTTTATTAATTTATCCTTTTATTAACTTAGTAGAAATATTACTATGCGAAGCTTGTTTCCTTTAAGATGGAATAAAAACATGCAAAAACTTTGCGAAAAATCTCACTTTTTAGCTTTTATTTATAGGTACTGTAAACCCTTTTTTTGCCTCTATTATTTAAGCTTTTTCCAGGCTCTCAAATGCATCACTTTGTTTGTATTGAAAACTTAATGGTCATGCCAACCTTAAAGTGTTTAAAAAAGTGTATGAAAGCCTGAGAGAATAAATAATGTTTCAACGATGGTCATAAAATCTAATATATATGTTTTATTTTTGTATTGCTTTAATGTATTTTGTTCATTATTTTCAATTAAAATACACAATATTGAAGTGCTAAAATTATTATCAGTATTTAGTTTAAATAACGGTTGTAAAAATGACTTAAAATCACAATTTTAATGCTGGTAACAGTTTGCTTTAAATAAATAACATTGAAGTCTGAAAAAAAAATTAAGAGCACCATAGATTAATTTCAGATGTCACTGTAAATTTTTTTTAAATAGACAATTTTAATAAAAATAATTTTATTTTACGTCAATCATTTAACTTGTTTCCATTAAGCTTAATCGAATATGTCTCACAACTAATTGGATTTTTGCTAGCTCATATCAGTCGCTGTAAATTTGATTTATACTTCTCATTTCAGAAATGAAATTTGAAACGAAACAAAATTATAGTCGAAATCACAAAAATTTAAATCCATGTTCTGAAATTATCTGCTTTAAGCAAAGGTAAGAAAAGGTTTCTTTAAGCTTCAATAATTTTCAAAAATAAATTATTAATAAAATAAATCAATTGTGTTTTTTTAGAAAAAAAACTACAGTTAGAAAAATTCTGATAAAATTGCAGTAATATATTTTAATGACATTCTTGTTAAAATAAACCATAATTTTGGTAATAAAACTAAAATATAAGGCACATAAACCATTCATTTAGTAAAATTCTGGTTCATATGGTAACGATTTGTCGCATATTCTGTTTTTCAAAATTATAGTTTTTATTACTACCCATTTAGTCAAAAACACAAAACTGGTTACCAAGTTTAAGTGAATAAATTGTTTCTATGCCATGTTCATGATAAAATTACCAAATTTTATCACATTTACCAAATTTTATCACACATCATAAAACCATATTTCGCTGTCAGTTTTACTGATATAGTTCATTCACCAGGAGTTGGCACTTGGCTCCGCCTTCATCACGTGGTATCCGACGATGCTATTTTTGGGAGAAGGATGTGAACAATCCTAAACAAGGTTGCCATTTGGCGATCATGTGACTAAAATATTTATTTCGCTGTCTTAATGTGCATTTTTTGAACATTAAATATTTCATAAATTTGATGATATTTCTTTCTTTTGAGCGAATAGTTTGTCCTTTTCGAGAAATTTTGCTGCAATATATTTAATTAGCTAGAGTAACGAAAGGTATGATAGCAGATGATAAAGCGAAATGACTAAAAAAGAATTCACTGTTTGCATTAGGGGCTGTCTCATTTTCGGGAGCGGAGATGTTTCTCCTCTTACTCCAGCGCGGAAATGAGCTCTTCATCTAGGGAGGTAGAGCCAAGTGTCAACTCCTGGTGAACGAACTATATCATTACCAAACCCTACGTTTATAATTACAGGGCATTTTGGTGTTCCCCTGAAGAACGATACACTGTGAATTTTACCATATTCTGGTAGTTTTGACCATACATTTTCTCTCTCTGAAAAGAAATTTTTAAAAAAAGAAAGCTGGTTTTAAATTTTTGTATATGTGTTGAATAAACTAAACAAATAAATAATCTACTGACTGAATAATACTCCTTGTATCTTTAATTAAACTAAACCACTGGTTGCGATTAGTTGGCTTAAAATTCCTCATGTGGCTGCCTATTCTGATTATGAGGTAAAGGAAATCTGACTCAATTATGAAGAGTAGTTCAAGCGGCTTATATCATGAGGCTTTGCTGTGGGGAAACAATTTCTCTAAAGAGACTAATATCGTATTGAGAGGCTTTAAAGCCCTATTTCGCTTTGACGATAGTGAAGTAGTTATTCATACGAGAACATTCACCACTCTATTCAATCTAGATATTGAGAATTCCGCCTCAGATGAATTCTACTCGAAACGAATATCTTGAAATGAGTAAAAGTGTCGAGATAACCAGCTTACTTTTGCGATTGAGTCACAAAAAAAAAGACTTATATTTCATAAATAAGTTATGGGATTTAATTTTTGAAAATATGATTTAAGAAATAATTTTCTTTGATATTTCCAACTGTACTCAATCTAAATATTGAGAATTTTGCTTCAGATGTTTTCTATTTAAAACGACTATATTGAATTGAGTAAAAGTGTCGAGATAACCAACTTATTTTTGAGATTGGGACAAAAGAAAAATAACTATTTAATAAGTCTCATAGCTTATTTATAAAATATGCGTTTTAGAAGTTAATATTTGCTACTATTCTGAATACAGATATTGAGAATTCCGCTTCAAACGTATTCCAGATACAAAGAATATCTTAAATTGAGTAAAAGTGTAGAGATAACCAGCTTACTTTTGCGATTGAGTCAAAAGAAAAAAAGACTTATATTTCATAAATAAGTTATGAGTCTTAATGTTTGAAAATATGATTTAAAAAATAATTTTCTTCTATATTTCCAACTGTACTCAATCTAAATATTGAGAATTTTTCTTCAGATGTTTTCTATTTATACGGACTATCTTGAATTGAGTAAAAGTGTCGAGATAACCAACTTATTTTTGAGATTGGGACAAAAGAAAAATAACTATTTAATAGGTCTCATAGCTTATTTATAAAATATGTATCCTAGAAGTTAATATTTGCTACTATTCTGAATACAGATATTGAGAATTCCGCTTCAAACGTATTCCAGATACAAAAAATATCTTAAATTGAGTAAAAGTGTAGAGATAACCAGCTTACTTCTGCGATTGAGTCAAAAGAAAAAAAGACTTATATTTCATAAATAAGTTATGGGTTTTAATGTTTGAAAATATGATTTAAAAAATAATTTTCTTCAATATTTCCAACTGTACTCAATCTAAATATTTAGAATTTTTCTTCAGATGTTTTCTATTTATACGGACTATCTTGAATTGAGTAAAAGTGTCGAGATGACCAGCTTATTTTTGTGATTGGGTCAAAATAAAAATAATTATTTAATAAGTCTCATAGCTTATTTATAAAATAGGCATTTTAGAAAATATTTTCTTTAATATTTGCTACTATTCTCAATACAGATATTGAGAATTTCACTTCAAACGTATTCCAAACACAAAGAATATCTTAAATTGAGCAAAAGTGTCGAGATAACCAGCTTACTTTTTCTATTGAGTTAGGAGAAAAAATACTTATTTTTAAAAAAATTAAGTCTCATGACTTAATTATGAAATGTATGTTTCGGAAAGCAATTTTTTAGACATTTACAACCGTATACAATCTAGATATTAAAACAAATCTTTTGATTTCCATTTGCAACTGAAATCATGAATTAAATATAAAGATAAATTACAAGAACCAGTTTACTTTTCGAATGGATTCTACTCTATTCAATCTAGATACACAACTCTACTCTATTCAATCTGGAAATTGAGAATTTTGCTTTAGGTATATTCTGCTTGCTACGATGCTACGAATATCTTGAAGTGACATTTCTTGTAAAACAACTAGCTTACTTTGCCGATTAAATCGAAAAGGAAAATACTTATTTAAAAAAATTAAGTCTCATAACTTATTGATAAAATACATGTTTTAGGAAAAAAATTACAAGTTTGCAACTGTACTCAATCTAGATATTGAGAATTCTGCTTCATATATATTCTACTTACAACGAATATCCTGAACCGAGTAAAACTATCGAGATAACCAGCTTACTTTTACGATTGAGTAAAAAAAAATACTTAGTTGAAAAATCAATTAAATCTCATAACTTATTAAGAAAATATATATTTTAGAAAGAAAATTTAAATATTTGTAACTGTTCTCAATCTAGATGTTGAAAATACTGCTGCAGATATATTCTACTTACAACGAATATCTTGAACCGAGTAAAAGTATCGAGATAACCAGCTTACTTTTTCGATTGAGTAAAAAAAAATACTTAGTTGAAAAATCAATTAAATCTCATAACTTATTAAAAATATATATATTTTAGAAAGAAAATTTAAATATTTATAACTGTACTCAATCTAGATGTTGAGAATACTGTTGCAGATATATTCTACTTACAAAGAATATCCTGAACCGAGTAAAACTATCGAGATAACCAGCTTACTTTTTCGATTGAGTAAAAAAAAAAATACTTAGTTGAAAAAGCAATTAAATCTCATAACTTATTAAGAAAGTATATATTTTAGAAAGAAAATTTAAATATTTGTAACTGTACTCAATCTAGATATTGAGAATACTGCTGCAGATATATTCTACTTACAACGAATATCCTGAACCGAGTAAAAGTATCGAGATAACCAGCTTACTTTTTCGATTGAGTCAAAGGAAAAAAATACTTCTCTACAAAAAATTCAAGCTCATAACATATTTATAAAATATATTTTTTTTAAAATAATTCAATATTTTCAATGTGCTTAATCTAGATATAGAGAAAAATCTCTTGATTCCATTTACAACTATTTGAATTTAATATACGAGAAGAAATTACAAAAACCAACTTGACTCGAAATGAGTATTATTTATTTGAGAAAAATAACGTCTCAGTATAAATTTGTAATATATATTTTACCTATACATAATGTACAAGTTATATATTTGTATTATATTGTTCAGTTACTATCATTTACCAAAGTTTGTGTAGTAATTCTCATACACTTTCATAAAACTAATAGTAAAACTATATGGTTATTTCAATTTAAAAAGACATTCAGCAGTATTCGACGTTGGGCATTAAGATTGCTATTATTAGACTCAGACAATTGGCAAATATATGGAGTGCCTCTGGAATAAAACTGATCACTGTACCTAATGCAGGAGCTGAACTTGTTCATGGTTCAGAAACTCAACAGAACAAGAGTAGCTTTAATCCTAGATCATTAAATCGCGATTTGTCTTCGGTGCTTGATCGAAACATGCAGATGTGTTATTAAATGTTCCCTCTGCATTGTGTATATTCATCAGTACACATCTGAAGATAGTGTATGCTTAATTTAAAATTTAATCAAGATACTGAACATAGTTTTAAAATCATCGAAAATCATCTTCAAAAAATATCATTTATGCTGTATGTTCAAGTTAGAAGTTCTGTTATTTATTTATTTTTCCCCAATTTCAACTTTATATATATATATATATATATATATATATATATATATATATATATATATATATATATATATATATATATATATATATATATATATATATATATATATATATATATATATATATATATATATATATATATATATATATATATATATATATATATATATATATATATATATATATATATATATATATATATATATATATATATATATATATTCTAAAAATAACTTTTTCTTTAGTTATGTCAGCATTACTCGTCTTTAGCGTTTGCTTTAAATAAAATAAAATTTTCACAATTATGAGTGTAGTATATACTGCTTAAGCTGCTCCTCTTATTTTTATAATAAATCTTTTTGCTTGAATGATTTTTTTTTTTGTATTTTACCAAAAATGCTCTTAAAATACTTTCTAAATCAATTTCAAAATGTTTCTTCTCATATCAAGCTCATTATATAATTTAAGAGGAGTCGGTAAGGTATGAATAATGCTAAAACTGACCTTTTCCGATGAATCTATTCTCAGCATCTAAACAAAATATTGCTTCATTTTTTTTTCTGCATAATATTTACATATACATGTTTACACTGTGATAAATGATAATAAACTGAACTAAACTCAGCGGCGCGACAGCCCATAGAGGGCCAAGGCCTACTGTGCCCATCTCAGTTTTCTTGACCTTGGGCTCTGGGGTGCCGAAGCAGACGTTCCGGTTAAGGGGTCAGCCGAACGCGGAACCCCCAGTGTCCCCCAGTTCCTAAGCATGCTTGGTACTCATTTATTAACCCACTGAAGGGATAAAAGGCTAAGTCAACCTTGCCCGGCCCGAGGATCGAACTAGGGACCTGTGACACGACAGCGCGAAGCGCTACCGCTCAGCCACCGGGATAATACATATCTTCGGCAAAAGAAAATTTAAAAATTATGAATTAATAACCTCTTAATTTTTAAAAAAGTTTCATCAAAAATCTTTCATAACTCAAAAAGTATTCCTGTTAACAATAAAACATTATCACAGCCTACAACTGATATACTCTCCAATATCCCTAAAACATTTCAAAGCGATATCATTAGTAGTTTTTTAAAAAAAGTACATCAGAAAAGGTCAATTTTAGCATTATTGATATTTGCCCTACCGCCACCCCTTAATTCCATGCCCTAATAATTTTTTGAAAGGTTCCTCTTTCTTAAAACTTCTGTGAAATTAAATAGAAACAAAATTTGTCTCAGGATAGTACCAACCAAAATACAGTCGCAGTTAAAAATAAAATTAGGACTTTTTCCAAACGAAAAATAAAAACAGAAATCCAGGAATTCGAATCAGAAATTTTATCGAATGACTCTAGAACATCCATCATTCCATTACATTATTGAACTAGTGTAGTATCATTAATAAAAACGTTTTCAAAATGAAGATTGCATAAGTTTCCAATATAGAAGGACTTCAGTCAAACGGGTCCACGTAGAATTATTTCCCGTGGACGAAATTACACAAATTAATTCTTCTTCAAACAGTTGATTAAACAACAATGGCGTGAGGAAGAAATTCGTGACAAATAACATCGGTCGATATGTTCCATTAACGTCAATAACACTGTTTTTCGGATAGTTTTATTCCTCATATGAATAATTATAATAACAGCATAAAAAAAACTTATTTTTTTTGCATATTATAAGCATTTTCATTCATATACTTGTGGAATAAAAAGCCGTTAAAGTTAAATACTCATTGAAAGATACGCTGCGAAAAAATTTTTGGTCAAAAATACAAGAATATGGCAAAATTTACTGTGTTTCTGACTCTACGGGAACACCAAAAAGATCTGTAATTTCTGCCGAAGCGCTTTGGTAATGATTTTGGTAAAATTATCAGTAAAGCATGGTTTTATAATATGTGATAAAATTTGATAAATGTGGTAAAATTTGGTAATTTTATCATGCTACTTTGGAGCATTTCATAATAACCAGTTATTCGGTTAAATTTACTTTTCAGTTTTGTATTTTTTACATAATGTGTACTAGTAAAAACTATAATTTTGAAAAAAATTTCCGATGAAACTTTACTATATGAACTGAAAAATTGCCTAATGAATAATTTAAGTACCACCTGCTTTAGTTTTTGTAACCAATATTATGTTTTTTAAACCAGAAATGACATTACAATGCAGTCGGTAATTTCACCAAAATTTGTAAACAACATAATTAAGATATAAATTAGAATAAGTCATTGAAACCTCCTACTTTATTTCTACTGTATTTTATAGAAAAATCGACCTCTAGTTATGTACTTTCAATTCTCTAGAGTTTTCACTTTTTCGTAAATAGTCTTCATAATGCAACAAGTTAATTCTGGTAGAATGTTTGCTGATTAGATTGATTTTTTTTCCATCATGTTTAAAAGTTTGAAATGCATGTTGGAAATTTAACTTACAGAAAAATTATATCTAAAGAGAGACAATAATTATGTGAAGTATCAATTTGACAGAGTCGAATCTCAATTTTATTTATACGATCTTCAAAATCATAAAATAATTTCTAAAAATTAAGAGCATCTATCGAAAATAACCGCAAAATAATTTGAAAAAAGATAATATTATCGTATGGTAAGCAAAACTGCAGGGCAAAAACTAGAATTCAAATTGACAGTTTTAACCCGTTTATGGTAAGAGTAAAAAAACAGAGAAAAATTGTTTCGTAAAAAAGCAGCTTTAAAGCGTCAAATATATGGTGAATGTTTGAATAAGAAAACGGGCATTTTTTGCAGCTCTCGGGTAGAGATTGAAAACAGAAAAAAATCTGTATTTATCTTAAAATATTTTTTTTATGTAAAAATATGTTTTTTCTGTAGAGTTTACAGTTTTTCACTGTCCAGCTGATCTGGGAAGTAAAAGCGGCCTATGCGCAATGCTGACCACATTGCACTCAAAGGCATTGATTTGTTATGGGAACGGGGAGGACATTGTGACCCTAAAGATTCAACGTGCATCAGTCACCATTTACTATATGGGGAGTCTTCGGCAGGCGAGGATCTGACCCACGACCTCTTGAACATGGGCCCAACGCCCTACCAACCAGGCTATCCCGGCCATAAAGATATGTAAAAGGACATAATCAAGGCAAAGGGATTTAATTTCAACAAAATAATCACTGTTCTTAGTTTCTCAAAAAATAACAATGCCATTTTATTTGAAACACAAAGTTTCTTTACAGTTTCTTCGTAAAAAAATCAAAATTATCTCTTAAATATAAGTTTAAAAACTATTAGAACAATCGATAAATAATAGCTTGCTTCATCTTAAAATAATCGTTATTTTTTCTGAAATTCTTTCAGGCAATTTTTCATATTTAAACGCACTTTTTTGGGTAGAAAATTGTTTTATAACAATAGCTCCCTGCCTCTTCTACCTGTAAGAAATTCAAAAGCTAGTTTAAAATATTTTAATAAAGTAACCTGATGCTGTAATTAAAACAACTTTTTAAAGACCATTTTCGTTTTGAAAAGTAGCAGCTTGCACAGTACTCAAGATGAAAATTAGAGAATTAAAATGGCCTACCTACAACAGCTTGATAACTTTTCCAAAATAGGCCAATTTTCTCTCATTTCTCTTAAAATCTAGCCTTTACTCAAAATTTCAGTTCATTTAATAAGCGAACCTAAAGTTTCTTTCGTGCAAGTGTTCAACTCCAGATTTTAAAAACGTCGACGAAATTATTAGTTTGTTTGCCCTATGAAATTGGTTCTTTAGAACTTTAATCAATCCAAGGCTTTAAGTGACAATGAAATAATTAATGAACCCTACTTAAATTTATTGGTTTTGTACCAATAAGGAATTGCTTAGAAGCTGCTCGACCGATTTCGTTCAAACTTTTTTTAAATTATGTAAAAAAAACTGTATACCTTGCAATTCAAAAACTTTTCAACTATCATTAAATAAAGTAACAAAAAATAATATATATTTATTCAAAGATACTTTTATGCATGGAATTATCTTCGGATAAAAGAATTTCATAATTGTGTGCTAACACACAATATATATTGATTCAACCTTCCTTTCCTTTTATGTCGTAGAGTAGACATGAATTTGAGTTTGTCTTAAAAGCGTTCAGAGTAAGAGAAGCAAATAAAAAACAACTATATCATTCATAATAATAAAACACATTAAAAAAACTTATTTATTTATTTTATAATTTTAAAGTTTTATGATAAAATAAAAATTATAATAATTTTAATTACAAGTCAACACTAGCAATCACGCATTATATATTGATTCAACTACCCTTTCCTCTTGCGTCGCAAAATAGACATGAATTTAAGTTTCTCTTGAAAGCTTTTTGGCAGAGACATAGAATTCCCAAGGAAAGCTGTAACATAAGGGAAGTCTTATTCAAACCTGTGAATATTAAACCTTCCTCCACAGATTCTTCAAAGAGCAAAGACACAACCAACCTTTCAGCACTCTCTATTCACAGGTTTCAAAGAGCTAAAACATTTAAAAGCTTTTACCTCAAATCAATTTCGACTATTTGTCAAGGAGAGGAAATTCTAAAACCCCACAGGGCTTTCTACGAAATATGTATTCGAAACACAAGGAAAGAATAGATGGTATTTTATTCTATTCTCGGAACGGAAAATATTTTAGAACGACATGCTCATAAAATGGGTAGACTTCAACTCCATAAATCGTAAACACCCTACTTCATTCTCCGGATTCATCTGTGCTGCAATTAACGCGCTTCAAGTAAATCATTGTGTTATGAAGAATTTTAGATTCACACATCGTTTGGTGGGCGTAATTAGATTTGTTCCAGGAAGAATTCGAAGATATGACGGAAATCTGCATTCATTCTCAATCACGTCCCCCAAATGAAATCGATGGATTACTTCTTCAAAAGCAGGGATCGATTTTTTTTGTTAAAACAATTTTATTTTAAATAGGGTCCTACCAAATGTGCTTTTACCTATACCTTATTTATTTACTTATGTCCTAATTTCCGGTTCAATTTAATGCATTCTTGCGTAATAGTTGAACCCTAAATATAAACTTTAATATTCTAAGCTCAAAAAATTCGTAAAGGAATATTTTTATTTTAATATAACTAAACTCTGGGTGTATTGACAATGAAGAAAAAGCTTTTTTTTTTGCTACAGCATTCCGCAGATTGTGAAATAAATGATAAATGGTAAATAGTATGTATATGGTAGCTCTGAATAAATGGTAAATAGTTGCCCCACCTCTCTTATCGGATTTTTGTTAGTTTTAATCATTAATTCCGAAATAATTTAAATAATTAATGGTAATAATTTATATCATTAATTCCATAAAAATTTGCGCAACCTGGCAAGGTGGATTTTTCTCAGAAGCATGTTGGGTTCAATTATTCATCAATCCTTAATAATTTAAATCATTAATTTCGAAATTAGTGTCTCATAAATACAATTTTAATATTTTTGCCAAAGGATTTAGTAAAGGAAGATTTTGTCTTGATATTGCTAAAATTTTAATGTACACGCATGCTGCAGATGGAAAATATACCATTATTGTTGAATATGTACAAAGCAAAGACATAGCTTGCATAATTGTCAATACTATAAGGATAGCTCAAAGATCACCAGATCTCAAGCATCCAAAAAAAAAAATTCTCTCCAGTGACAAACTGTTAAGTATCTTCTTTTGAAAAAGTGGTAAAATGCTGCATGACCTCGCATGTCGGGTTTTGATTGAAGAAAAAGAGGGAAAAAACGGAGGAAAAACTTAAGTATTACGCTTTGAACGAAATATGCATTGTTTCTAATATATTTATTTTACACTGAATCGAATTACACGATAGAGCTAATAGTTTAGAACCTAGAATAACTTTCTTCAGAAAAAAGTGCAATGTTAGACTCATACCTATGTACACGTATGACATTTCTATTTAGGCAAATTACGTCTTCCTTCCCATGTATTTCTTCACGCTGATTACGAAACAATAGGATTAATCCTATAAAATTGCTGAATACAGATTAGCTCACACTTATAGTTAAGATCTTGATGCTATTAGTTTAGTTCAAATTTTGACACATGAATGACGCTGCTAAGTGCAAATATACTCCTCTATAGGCAAGAAAAAGAAAACCTGAAAGGACTCTTAACTAAAAATTATTTTTCTTAGCTAACTCAGAATATGTTCATGGTTGTATCAGAAACATGACAGTGCTAATGTACTCTTCTATACATTAGTATGGTCGTGTTTCTAATATATGTGAAACAATTTTTAAGTTCTAATGTATTCCTCTATGGGTAGGAGAGGAAAAACTAAAAGGACTTTTAACCAAAAAAATATTTCGGTTAGCTAACTCAGAATAGGTTCATGGTTGAATCAGAAACATGACCGAGTTAATGTACTCTTCTATACATTAGAATGGTCGTGTTTCTAACATATGTGCAACAACTCTGAAGTGCTAATGTATTCCTCTATGGGTAGGAAATGGAAAAACTAAAAAGACTTTTAACTGAAAAAGACTTCGGTTAGCTAACTCAGAATAGATTCATGGTTGAATCAGAAACATGACCGAGTTATTGTACTCTTCTATATATTAGAATGGTCGTGTTTCTAATATGTGTGCAACAACTCTTAAGTACTAATGTATTCCTCTATGGGTAGGAAAAAAGTAAAAATAATTTTAGCTAAAAAATATTTTGTTTAGCTAACTCAGAAGAGGTTCATGGTTGTATCAGAAACATGACCGTGCTAATGTACTCTTCTATACATTAGTATGATCGTGATTCTAAGATATGGGCAACAACTCAAGTGCTAATTTATTCATCTATGGGTAGGAAAAGGAAAAACTAAGAAGACTTTTAACTAAAAAATATTTTCGTAAGCCAACTAAGAATGGTTGTATCAGAAATATGACCATAATACAGATGACCTATATATCATCTATGCTTGATAGAGTTTACAAATAAAAATTAGATCACACCCAAAGCTCAGTCTTTTAGATTCAATATATACATGCGATTTTTGCAGAATATTGCATTCGGAAATCAATCAAGAAATCATGAAAGAAACATTATCACGGACGGTACTGAGAATAAGCAACAAAATCGTATACTTTGGGGGTCTTAACCAGAAAGAAATAAGCCGTCAGAAATGTTTACGATGCAACAAATAAACAACAACGATACAAAAAAAATATGTATCATTGTTGTCGCTAAATAATATCGTTTCTAGATTATTTTCCATGGGCCATTGTAATGAGAGGCCATGTTTCAGACTCAGCTGTTTAGAACAACGCAATAAAACGTGAACAAATTGGAAAAAAACTACACCACCTGGTCGTTACTCACTGTTGATGTTGAGATGCTGAAAGTTTAACCAGCTGTTAGTTTACGTATGCTAGAGCATCTAAAGTCTTATGTTTGTTGACTGCGCGGTCGAAAGTCGGGGGACAGCTGATACTTTCAAGGACCTCTCAATAGATGAAGACATTTTCGTTCCAGTAAACGTGGACATAACGGATAAATAAAATTAGGAATAAATTTATTTACGTTATAAGATAGTTGGATCTTTTATTTTGAATGCTCATTCACTTCAGATTTTCACTAATTTAATTAATATTTTTACCCTCTTTAGCTTGTTTAAAGCTTCGTTGCTAAGTCCAAAAATTTTCGCAAAACAATTTTCAAAAAAAATAGTTTATTGCAGTTTGCCTTGTCTTAACTTGGATATGAAGAAGCAAGGAAATTATGGTTTTTACTTATAGTTTTCTAACTTTTAGAATTGTTACTGAAAATATTTATAACAGGAACAAACCATAAAATGTTCAAGTCGTGAACATTTAAAAGAATTGCAGCACATTTTGAAGAATATTCCTTTTCATTTAAAATATTACGTCAATACAATTACAACCATTGATAAGTACAAAATATGTACTTATCAGTGGTTAATAACTAGCTAAACTTTGCTAAGAAACATAAAGAGAGAAAAAAATAAAGTATGAGAAGACAATATTTTGGAGACGCGTTTTGCTTACAGCGAACTCTGACATAGTGAATATCAAATAATTAAATATTAAATGCGAGCGATAAACTCTGTTTTTTGTATTAATTAGGGCTATAAGCTAGCAAATATCACTGATGTTATCTTTAAAATATGTAGGCAGTCGAATCGTCTATGGGTAAATTTAAAGCAATAATT
This sequence comes from Parasteatoda tepidariorum, assembly GCF_982258835.1. Classification (NCBI taxonomy): domain Eukaryota; kingdom Metazoa; phylum Arthropoda; class Arachnida; order Araneae; family Theridiidae; genus Parasteatoda; species Parasteatoda tepidariorum. The sequence continues at coordinate 36,133,631 of NC_141762.1, read as the reverse complement.
AAAGCTTAACCAATCAGAAAATTCCATTTTGTTTTTCGCTCATTCAGCTCGAACGGTTCATTGTAGAATGTTCTAATGTCGACAGTGACCTTCCCCGTGCTTCGAACTATCTGTATCAAAAATTTCATCTATTTCGCTTGGATGGTTTAGGATATTCCAAAGATATACATTCATTTACACAGATAGACATTCATTTTTATTTATAAATTCATAAGCAAAATCATTTTTTATTCTAATCAAAATGTAAATTTTAAAATAAAATCATATTTTAACAGTATGCATCTTTAAGTCGGACATAATTACGAGTTAAAGAAGGTGAGAAAAACTTATGAAATAGAGCACGCCTATTCACTTATTTCACAGATTTAATTTAGGTAAACAATGATTAATAGTAATAATAAAATAGTTATTTCCTACCATAAATTGATCAGACAAAACTAACTGCAGCGATGTGAAATAAGAATAGGAGAGAGTAAAAGTATCTTTATTTCACTCAGAATTGGAAAGCACAGGCCAATGTCTAAACCACACATGAAAAGCTCATCAATCATCATTAATCATTTTTGTGGACAAAATCATGGTAAGGATAAAAAGTAAGAAACGTGCAATCAAATTTCTTGAACCGTTGGATGATATGTGCACACCCACTTAAGTACAAAATCAACAAAAATTAATTTTCCCTACATATTGTGATTTAGCAGGTTTTTAAAAACATAGGAGAACTAGAAAAACTCTGATAAATATTGATTGAATCATATATTTAGACCAAAGTTTGCGAAATGTTAAATTAAAAGAAATTAAATTATATTATTAGATTTAATAATAAATTAAAAGGAAAGTCTTCATTTTTTTGCAGTTGGGTAACTTGTACTTACCCAATTTTATAATTACTTAATTTATGGTCCTTTATGAGTCTTTCTAAGTTTTTATTCAACAACAAAGGATTAAAGTTTGAAAACGATTCTGGAAGATTATTTAATTAATCATTTTCCAACAAAAGTATGATCTTTTTTCATTTTTAAGTATTATTTATGAATGAATACGAAGTTTAACGATATTTTTTGTAGGAAACAATTCGACAACAATGGGTACATACAACTAGAGAAGTGATTATGTCTAACCATGTGATTTAAATTAGATTTAATTGGACACATATGAGCAGCATCACGCGTTTATGTCAAACCTGATTGGCTTCTGAATCGACAAAAGCCACGATTTACTTGTTGTTGTTTACTTGTCTACTTGTTGTTAGTCGGGCACAGTTTTGCAGCTAAATCTAAATTTGTTCGACAGCTATTTGACGACAAATTTTGAAAACGTTTCCATAAAACCTTTATTTTAATAACAGTTTTCTCATTAAACTGCGTTCTTTTTTCTCATTTTAATGTACAATTTTGAAAAAATGAACTTGGAATTTTTTCTTGTCTTAAATAATTGTATGACAATAGATTGTAAGATAAGAAAAACTTTAAATGAAATTTTGCGTTAAATTGTAACTAAAACTTTCAAAGGTTAGTTATTGCTTAATTTCTTAGTTAAAAGTTTATTTGTTCGTCTCAGTTTGTTCATCAACAAGCATTTCAGAGTTTAGAATTAGAAAACGACTCCAAAAAGCAAATTTTTAAAAACTCATTTCCTCGTAAAATTGTGTTATTTATCTTAGTTAAATAATTACTTTTATTTAAAATACTTCGTACTTTTTCAAAGTTACAAAATGCAACGTAAGAACGTAAGTTAAGAGAATTCGGAAGCTTATTTCCACACACACATATATTATGTTAAATTCTAACTTAAACTTACCCGAATTTGTTGTTATTTAATGATTGCTCAAAAAGTACCTTAATCTATCACAACTTGTTAAACAGTCAAAGTTTTACAGTTAAAATTATGAAACTAATCCGAAAAGAAACTACTTCCGCAAAAGTTTTTTTAATAAAATAGCATCCTTTTTCTCAATTTAAATTGAATTGAGAAATTATTTGTGACTATAATTTTGAATTGTCTATTATTTTTGAATAAAATACTGAGTATTTGAGCATTTTTCTGAGTAGAAAATAGTTTTACAACAATAAATCGTAAGTTAATTCTAGAATATACATTTTAAAAACTGAATAAATAGTAGTTTTCTTATATATTTAAAAGAAATTCAACATCCATGAATTTCTTTTTTAATCCATAACGAAACATTTATACATAGAAAACTAAAGCGATAGTCTTTGGAATGTACGGGCAAAAAAACTTTATTTTTAAAATGCTGAGAATTCCTTAAAGAACAGGAAAAAAAGAGGATCTTTCAAAGTAATATCTAAAAAGAAAGCAGTTTTCTTTGAAACATAATAAGAGAAATAAGAATGTTAAAAAATACCTCATGTGGAAATAGAACAGAGATACATGATAAATGCAGTGGGTCGCATGGTTTTTAAATTTAAATAACTGTTTTAGTTAAAAAAATATTTATCACATCGAAGAATTTACATAACTATGAAACTGTGTATGCGAACGGAACTAAATAAACATTTTACCTGATGGTAATTAAATTAACACTTGGTCTTGTAGATAAGAAATATTTGTTTTATTTTAGGAAAGAGGTTTGAATGAAAAACTAATTATGTTATTCACTGAGGAATTTCGGACATAAGTTGAAGGCTCGAAAAAAATGAAGAAAAAAAAAATTGTCTTACACCGGATAGACATCCGGTGCGATAAAACTTCCGTCATTTTGCCCTCAACTTTGAATTTAATAAGATTGGTAAGAACCAAATATTTATTTTCCCTCCGGTAAGGGAGAAAAGCTTTATTCTTCCTAAAGCTTTGACTAAAGACAAGGATTTTTTAAAATATTTCAATAAAATTTTGTCCATTCTAAAATAAAAATATTTTTTCAATATTAAAATCGATTTAGTTCAAATTAGAATAAAATGATTTTATTCAGAAAGATCTAACCAGGTAACCAAGTATCAATTAAAAACAGTTCTCTGATTCAAAATAATCATAAATCTCATCGCCTATTTCTCGTCTATCAGGTGTAATAATCTGACGAATAATAGACACTACACAATAATAGACAGACTAATTTTTCTAGACACTGTTGAAGTTTCCGTTTTAGAAAACCTTAGTCTAAAAGAAACCTTTAAAAATTAGTAATAGTAGAGATTGGAATTTAAATTAAATAAAAACGAGCTCTAAAATGCTTAAAGCCATTTCAATTCAAGAGGCATATCATCTGGTAGTCAACTTAACTTTAAATTTCATGGGGAAAAAACTATTAAAACTGTCAGCATTTAAATGAACAGCTTCTAACGATTAAAATAAGCCTAAATAGTTCCTTCAGTAAATGAAAAGGTTTCTGATTCTTTTAACCCATAATTGACCTCAGAAAATATAATACTTTATACTTCTAAAAAGCACTAAATACAGTGTGATGCGTAAATACCATCTTGAGACTTATTTTTAGAATATTTGTAAGAAGATTGAGTTCAACTTTAGAAGTGACTTTAGGATTCGTAAAGTTTGAAGGAGGGAGAAAAAACTGTTTAATCATGATTAAAGTCGGTCAAAGCAAAAAGGTATTAAAATAATTGAAAATCAGTTTATTTGTGAATAAAGTTAAAAGGCGGTACTTAATGTAAGAAGAACACATTTTAGACCAAACTATACAAATAAACTGGTTTTTAATGATTTAAATTGTTCCTGACAATGATTCGCCAGGATTTGATTATTTTTTTTTCTCATTTAAATTGGAACTTACTAAATAAACTCTAACTTTCCTTTTGTTAATATTATAAAAATTTAAATTCAAAAAAAAATTTTAAAAATATAAATAGCTCTGTTAATATATAATGTAAAAATAAAATATAAAAACACTGTTTGTATCGTTACCGCCCATATTAATACTAATTGTAATCAAATTAATATATGTTAAGAATAGTGATTATGATATACCCTTTATATCGTTACCACTAATAACCAGGGAGCAGGAAGTGATCCAGGTTCGAATCACAGGAATGGCTGGTTGAAACGAATTCTATTCCCGATTCTCACCAATAGCAGTGCTAATTTAAAATATTCTCACTGGTATGATCATGGTTAGAATGATATGATTATGTGTTAGATTCCCCTTGCCATCTAGCTAACCGAGAGAGTTTTCATTGTTTTCCTCTCCATTCAAAGCAAATGCAGGCTAGTTTTATCAAAAACTCATCCACAAAAGTTAGTTCATCCCGATGCTTGATCCAAGAGTTACCTTGTCTTCAGTGTTAAATAAATACTCAAAATTACTAGGCTACGAAGTTGAACATTGATAGTTTTTAATCCAAAAATGGGTAGGCTATTACCCAACGGTTATAAAATAATATATATATATATATAAGTACCGTTGAAGGAACACCTACATATCGTTACTACACACATTAAACAAGTTTAAGTTGAAAATAATTGAACTAATTTGCAATCTAATTAATGTATATTTAGAGTAGCGATTAGGGAACACCCTATATATCATTACTACATATATAAATTACAATTAATCTGAAACTCATTCGTAATCTAATTAATATATATTATGAGTGGTTATTTAGAAACACCCTATGCATCATAACCACACATAATAATTGTGACGTATTTCGAATAAATAATTTGAAATAAAATAAGTTTATATTTGAGTGGCGATTGAGGAATAACCCGTATATTGTTACCACACACATTTATAGCGACAAGTTTGAAACTAATTAGAACTAATCTTACTATATATATTACGATATAATATAATTAAGATACAATATATATTACGAATAAATATATATTACGAATAAATATATATTACGAGAGCAATGATGAGAGCAGTGGATAGAGCGTTAGCCTTCCGGTAACCGGTTAAACTAGTAAACCGGTTTCGAATCCCAGCAATGGCTGGTCGATACGAATTCCGCATCCGGCTCACACCGACCACAGTGTTGACGTAAAATATCTTCAGTAGTAGACGGATCATGGGTTAGAGTCCCTTGCAGTCAGGCTAACCATGGAAGGTTTTCATCACCATGTAAAGCAAATGCGTGTCATGTCAATCAGAAAATCCTCCACGAAGGCAAGTTTCTCTCAATATTTGATCCAAGAGTTCCTTTGTCTGCTGGATAGGGTTCAAAATTAAAAGGCTACGGCTTAGCAGTTGCAAACCCAAAAAATTAGATCGGCTGTTCAACGACGGTTAAAAAAATAAAATATATATTATGAGTAGTGATTAAGAAACACTCTGAAAATCATTACCACGCATAATAATTGTGTCGAATTGAAAATAATTTGTAATCTAATGCATTTATATTTCAGAGGTGATTGAGGAAACCTGTATAGTGTTACCATACACATTTATTGCGAAAAAAATTGAAACTAATAAGAAATAACTTTTTAGCAAATTAATATATATCATAAGTAGTGATTCAGAAATACTCTGCAAATCATTACCATACATAATAATTGTGACTAATTTGGAAGTAACTGTAAATAACTTGTAATCTAATCAATTTATATAAAGACTGATTTGTCATTACTTCACATAAAGCTAATTTGAGAAAAGAAATTAATCATGTTTCATAGTTCCAAACATTTGAAAAAACAATTAAAAAAAACAGTTAAAATAATAAATATTGAAAGATTTCTTATTATTATATAACAATAAAATACTTCACGTAACTATTTTTTATTTCAAATAAATAGTCCATTAGCTTCAAAAGTTTCACATTATAAATAAACCATATGTAAATAAAGAATGTCCTTTCCTAAAAAAATGAGAACTCTAAAAATAACTCAAAAACAAAAAAGGAATTCCTGAAATGAATAGGAATAAATTGACCTTTAAAACAGAAACATCAAATTACTATCATTCATTTCGTTGAGTTACGTAACGACGTAAGATATTTATAAACTCGTAAAAAATAACTATAAATCTGAAAATAATTTCTGAATTGACATTTATTCAAATACATGTCAGAATCAAAAGATGCATTAATCGTTTTATTTCCGAAATACGCTAAATAAAATACGTTGTCATTCAAATCGAATTCTAAATCACCAAAATAATTAAATTCCGGCCACATCAAATACAAAATCTAACGTCAGAATCAGATAAAGTGCAACATTCCGAACGCACACTAATCTTATCTTTCCACTATAAACAAAAGGAAATTGCGTCCAGATAAAAGCGACATCCTCAAAACAATCCTAGATACATTGTTAAACGCTTTTTAATCAGGGAATTGGGATTATATTTGTTGTAATGTGATGTAACTTTCTAACGACACTGGTATTTATATCAAGAATTGAAAAATGTTATTATATATAGAATTGTGCTATAAGAATTATTTTATTATATAATTTTTTTAAAAAAAGAGATATTTGTCTTTAATATATATTAAGAGAAAAATAATGATGGACAAATATTAATAATTGCGTGTGTGTGTGTGTGTTGTTGGTTGGAATTAGCTAAAAAATTATTTAGGACTGATTAAAAGGAAAAATAACTCGCAATTTTTATCTATCCGTTGTATTTCAAAAATGTCTTAATGTCATTCATTAATGAAAAAGAAATAAAACAATGACTTCATATAAGCTAATATTTTCATTTTTATATTATTGTTATTTGCAGAAATTTTGCACCCTGTAAAATATTCCGGATCAATTTACTGTAAAAAGTACCGGCACCCTGAATGCCAGTACTCTTCGTTTCTTGTTAGAATGTTTATTTAAAGATGTAATCAACGTTACTTTTATGTGTTTTTAAAAATGTAAATTTAAAAATTCGCATTTAGTGTCTTTAGATTTAACTCTTGTGTCCGAGACTAATGATTAATATATACGTTTCCTTAATTAAATTTAACTATTAAACCCATGATTAATTTTTAAATTTTACTTCGATATAATAACAATACTGTAAAAATTCTGGATCAAATTAAGGTAAAAAGAATAGGCACTCAGGATGCAGGCAATTTTTTATGGCTTAATTCCTTTTTACCAGAACATTGTGACGGAACAAAAAAAATCTGATTAACTGCAATTTTTACAGTAACAATTACAGTAAAATCACTGTATCACTTTAATTAAAATGTTACTGTAAAAATTAAGTATAATATTTTACGGTAAAAATGAATTTTACAGATGATGCACCCAAAGTGTACCGTACTTTTTACCGTAATTTGATACGGAATTTTTACAGGGCAGTTATTAAAAGCATAGATCATAAAATATAGATAAGAATAATAAATTAAAAATCTTAAATCTTAATTTTTTTCAAAGCAGAATAAAATAGAAAAAATTAATTTAATTTCAATTATTAGATTTAAAATTAATTTGACTTTGAAAATTAATTAGAGTTAAACGAGAATCGTGAGGTTCATCACTTTCAGCAGACGTGTGGGGAAATATTGAGGATGATGGTAGTTTATTCTAAAACTCTTACGATCTACACTTTTCCTTTTAGGTTTGGCAAAAATTAAACCCTATCCTCTTTTTTAGTCATTTCGAAAAGTTTAGTTTTCTTTAATTTCTATTTTATTTTGTTATTTTGTCCTTTTACTTTTATATTTATGAGTTTGTTTTTGTCTGAAAATAGGAGGAATTTAGTTTAACAATAAAATAGCGATAAATTTCATTTGCGCAATTTAAGAAATAATTTTAGTTGTAAACATCTGGCAGTGTGATAATTGAAATTTGAGCCTCTTGCTAATTTAAAAAAGATCAGAAATTTTGATAGACAATAAATTATATTTATACATAGCTATTTAATTTCCACTACCGGAAACAATTAAATCTTTTATTGTCAATAGGACATTACTAGTTCTAGATAGACAGAAAGTAACCAAAATTTCGATTGCAAAATTCTACCTTAACAGGCACTGAAAACAAATAATTTAAAAATCAAGAATGAAATCAATTATATATTATTCATATTAATAAAGTGACGTTATAATGAATAAATAGGATTTTGTCACAGTCTCAAAGTTTTGTTCCTAAAAATTAAACATTAATGCAATGATGGATTTGGTAAGTTGTAAATAAACAATTTATGATATATGAACAATTTTATTTTTAATTCTTACTACATTTTTAACCTAAAAAATTTTTTTTATTTACTGATTACCCTAACAAAAATGAAAAGAAATTAAACTTCTTTATTTTATTTGCATTTATGAAAAACTATTTTCACCGGCGAAAACATAAATCTCCTTTTTCTCCAAATATCTTATTTCTGCAAATAAATAGATTCCGTTTTACTGAAATTACAAAAGTATGCATGAAAATAATAATGGTCTCTTCAGACTATAGCTTTTATTGGTTTAGATAAAAAGAAACTCATTAATTTTTTTTTCAAAATTTTTTAGAGCATATGGAAGTATTCCAACTCAAATTGCATTGAATTTTGCTTTTAAACTTTTAATGGAAAATCACCTACTGATAAATTATGGAAGATTTATTTTTATTTTAAAGCATCGCTTTAGCATTTTGAAGTAAAGACAAAATTTGGATATAGCTCGCACTAAAAAAAAATTTTTGCAGACTTAAAAATAAATAATGATTTCGAAAACCCTAAAGCAGCTATAATTTAATAAATTATGTTTAATGGAGCACAGATAAAAAAATTTTACTAAATAATTATTTCACTTTCTTCTCTTATTTTATTTTATTTATCATTTAATCGTTACTTAGATTTTATTTATTTTCTCCTTTCACTTTTTATTAATTAATTTGCAATTACAAAATTTTCTGAAACTGCAGTTTCCTATAAACATGATTTAATATAAAACTTTAAAAACAAAACTCGGAAAAAAATATCAAAACTATCAGAGTATCGTTCCGGCTCTATGGGAAAAACAAAAATCACAGTGAATGTTTTAGAAAAATTTAACACAAATTTAGTATTATAATAAGCAATAAAATTTGGCAAATGAGGAGCATTTCGATTATTTTATCATAATACTTTAGAACACGGCATAAAAATCACTTATTTGATGAAATTTACTTTTGTATTTTTTATTGAATGAAAAGTAATAAAAGCTATATTTTTCATAGCCAGAATTTCCGATAAACCGTTACTATATGAACCAAAAATTACTAAATGATAGTGTTTTAAATACACCGTTCGAAATTTCTCGGGAAAAATTGTTAAATAACAATTTATTTAATTGCTATTTTACCATCTTCAAACAAATAAATCAAATAACCATAAATAGGATTGTATTCAAACTGTTTGAGAAAAACCGTTTATTAACTGCTTTTGCGTAATACGGTTAAATAACTAAAAGTTTATACTAAGCCCACCTAATGAAACCACTTCGCTCATTGGAGCTATTATATATTATAGCCTAGTGGGCTAATCTTTCAATCTCATGAGCAACAAAACAGGAGTTCGAGTCCTAGCGGTGACTCGAATATATCAATATTTCCTCCAATTCCTTTTTACACATGAAAAGTAGTGTCATGTTCTCTCTGATTTGTGACCCTGGACTATAAGAATGCAATATGCTTTCCACGCATAGATGTAAGCATCACAAAGTTCCTACTCATAAAATTTTGAAACCATTCTAGTTGTAAATCGTTTAAAACAGTAAATTTTTTAAACATACTAGTTGTTAATGATTTCAAAATCGCAAAGGTAAATATTGTTCTTTACCGTTCACTTTACGCCTAATTCAAGGGATTGACTTCTACCGGTTATTTTGCCATAATTTTGGAATGAAGATTAAATTACTGTAACGTATATTTTGCTTTTTAACCAGAATTGTAGTTTAATTTATCTGAAATGACATTACAATACAGTACTTTTACCAAATCTTTTTCTCTTCCTGAAGTTCAAAACTAATACGTTTCACAGATTTTAGAATTAAACTTAAATATTTGAGAATAGTTAAAGTTAGATTTCTTCTAAATAAATATTTCAAATAAAAGTATTTAAATATATAGTTTACTAATTTTATTTTTCTGTTTCCTATTAAATTATGACTAAACTTTATTTTAAATAATAACACACATAAAAAAAATTTCTGAACATCAAAGTTTATTGCATTGCTAAAAGTTGTTTTTCTCTTTTTGTATACAGAGAGAATAACCACGTACATCTTTTCTTAAATAGTTTGATCTTATATCAATTTCTTACATCACTTTCTTTCAACGCATCGAAGTATTTTGTTATTGTGTGTGAAGAAATAATAAATATGGAATTTTGAAACTGTGAAATTTTTAAACATATGATATTGATTTTAAATAAAGCAAGCCCAAAAACCTTTGAAATGTTTAAAAATATACTTCATTCAGAATCATTGATAATGGTCTTATTCTTATGATAATTACATGGTCACGGGCTTTTATTATTAAAACTACATAGCCCTTTAAGATTAGACAATTGCATAATTTTTTTAATGTATAATTGTTTATTAAAATCCTCATGAAATTTTAATAATGAAATTTCACGTTATGAATTTCAATTATATATTAGAACTTTATGCATGTTGGCACTGTACAGTTGCTAGATATTTAAAATGCATTTGAAAAGAAGAATTTTTCGCTTAATTATTTTTTCCAGTATTCAATAATTGAATTTTCTTCTATTCATTAATCTATTCATTAATTGCATTTTCTTGTATATATAGCAGTTTAAAAAGAATTGTAATTTGAAGTAAAAAAACAGAAGGCTCTATATTTGACGATGATAATTCTTTTTTGTGTATTTACATTTTTATATAGTTTATAACAAGCAGAGAAAAAACTCATTTTATGGATTGCAACTTGAATGATTTTAACTGAAATTAAACAAATACGCATTATTTGCTTCACTTATTTATTTTCTTACGTTAAAAAAAATGAAAAAACTTGAAAGTCATTATTAAACAACTAAAATAATTTCTTTCAGTTTTCAATAATTATTTTCTAATACAGATAGTACAATTCTACAAATACAATTTTTCATATATTTTTTAAACTGTAATTTGAAGTGAAAAAAAAGGCCCTACAAAGGATTCTGATGCCCTTTTTTATGAGTCTTATATTTTTGTTGACAAAAACATAGCTAATGCAATTATTAAAATATTTGCGTAGCATTCGAACAATTTACTAGCAAGAATCCAATTTGCTCATTTTGTTTTCATTCTCTTGACAATTTAAATTATTTTATTTAAAATGCCATACTGAAAAATAATAAACACTTTCTGATATTAACACAGAAACGCATTTTTTAGCCATTTATTCAAATATTTTCATGAACAAGATAATGGATTTAAAAATATAATTGGATATCAAAATATTTATGGATAGGTGAAATCCATTTAAAGTTTAAAGAAATCAATATTTTTGACAATTTCTAAACATTATGTCATGCTACTGCAAAATGTTTAACTTTTTATTATCGTTTAAATTATTACATGAGTGAAAAATACATAGAAAAAATAATAGTTGCAAAATGAAGCAGATCTTGCTAATAGTATTGCAGAAAAATTTTGTTTATTATTTAGTTGAGAATTTTAATTACTATTTAGTTTAGAAATCCAGTTATTATTTAGTTTATGGATCCTATTATTATAAATTTTATAATCCATATCCTTATTTATTTTATAAATGATATTATCATTTGGTTTATCAGTTCTATTATAATTTAGTTTAACAATCCTAACATTATTAAGAAGAGCAAACATATTATTATTCAGTGTCTAAATTGCTTAGTTTATATATACTCTGCTCTATATCTATATTAGTTTACGAACTTTATTATTATTTGGTTTACTAATCTTCTCAGTATTCAGTCTATCAAACATATTATCATAGATGACTTCAATTATACTTCTTCTAGTTTTATTTAGTAAATAACTATTCCATTGCCAACTAATTTTTTTTTCGTTTTAGAATATCAAACTTTGAAACATTTTACGTAATAGTGTGTAATAGTAAATACAACATTTAAAAAAAAGAAGAAAAAAGGAAACAACTTTATTTCGAAATAGATAAATAGATCGCTAAGCTGATCTGTTTTTTATTTAGGGTAACGACTAAAAACTGTTTTAATCCATAATTTAAAGAGACTTTTTTCTCTTTGTTAAGTTCTAAAATAAATATACATTGCAACTAAACTTTAACTTAGTTAATAGGCAATTCAATTTCATTGCTTGAATAAAATTTAAGTACTTAAATCCTTCCATTACCTAACCTATACGAATGTAGTGTAATACAAAATACAAAGAGTTACTTCATAGTTTTGTAAACTATAATTCCGTTATACTAACGCTTGATAATATATGCATTATGGATCCCCCATACTCTAGAGAAAGTCATCAATTGATCCATAGCAGTGGTTCCCTATCCCCGGCCGCGGACCGGTACCGGTCCGTGGATCAAATGGTACCGGTCCGCCCAAGGAACATTAAATTATTTCCATTTTACCTACTGTGGTGTATCTCCTTAGGGTTTGTGCGACTTTCTAAGGACGAGTAGTTAACTAGGAACTGAGATAAAATTAACTTCGAGATAAACTTAAAACTAAAATCCGTCACCTAACGCCACACCAAAACAGCGAATGTAACTGTATTTCGATTTGAATGCATGTTTAAATACAATGAAATTAGAATTATTAGAAAAACATCTAAAATATAAACAATCAGCAACTCCCTCCCCCTTTACAGCTGGCAACGGTAAAAATATCAAACGTTTACCGGTCCGGGTTGATAAAATGGTTGGGAAGTAGTGATCTACGGAAACTATAAAAGCAACTAATCGCATGAAATTTGTATCGAACCACAGTTAAAAAAATAAATCTAACTGCTAATATAATAAATTTAATTGCTAATATATAAATTTAATTGCTAATATATAAATTTAATTGCTAATTAATTACAAAATCAAAATAATTTTTTTTTTAAATATTCCATTTTTATGATTAACAATTACTTAAGATGACCACTATTTTTAACATCGTGATTATTATTTAACTCATTTTTATATTTTTTTTATTATTCCTTCGTAAATTATTTTTTAGATTAAAATTTTATCCTGATCCGTAATTAAAAAAAATATACTTCCCATAATTAATGCATAAGGAATACAGTTTTTTTTTTTTTTTTTTTTTGCATTTGAGGGACAATTTTATTGTCTTTTTCTCATCTCTAAAATTTATCTTTTCGAAAATATAAACTTTTTGTCACAAAATTATATTATTCTCCCAAATTACGTAATCTGTATTTAAAAATAAATGCAAATATATTTTTTTTTTTACTTTCATGCATCATATTTTCTTTGATGTTATGGAATTCAATAACCTATTTCATAAATTTATCAGTTAAAGTAAATAAATTGTTTCGTAAAAATTTAGAATCTGTTATTTAAAATGCTTAGGAAACAAAAAGTTTTTTTTTTGCATTCTAATCTTTTTTTTACTGTCTTTTTTAGGAATTTTTTTTAGTTTTATTAAGCACACGGAGAAACAATTCTGGTAAAATTACAGTACAGTTTCGCAATAACATTTTTGATTAAAAAAAAACTCTGATTCTCGTCAAGAAAACCAAAATTTACGATGTTTAAACCATTCATTTGTTACATTTTCCCGTTCATATAACGTTTTACGAGAAATTCTGATTTTCAAAATTATAATTCTTATTATTACTCATTCATTTAATAAAAAGTGCTAAACAGAAAAGTAAACTTAACGAAATAAATAGTTTTTATGCCCTGGTCTGTGGTATCATGCTAAAATTACCATATTTTGCCTCATTTACCTAATTTTACCACAAATTATAAATTAAATATTTTATTGTTAATTTTGCCAAAATAGTTATCAAAGCGCTTTGGTAAAATTTACCGAGCTTTTTGACATTCCCATGGAGCTGGAAATACGGCAAATTTTTCCATATTCCAAAAGCTTCGACCATAATTTTTTGCCTAGGTGCAATCTAATTCCGAAAAGTATTTTTAAAAACGTCCTAAAATTGGACCAGCTTCTACCACAAACTGAAAATCTGCATAACAGAAAATCGAAGGGAGAAAAAAAAACTTTTTTTTATAAGACTGTTAAAAGATACAAATAATTAAACTTTTGAAATTTAAAGAAATTTCATTTTTAGTTTTAAACTATTAAATATGATTTATCAAACTAAAACAGTGTAAACTGCATTTAAAAAAATTATTAAAATATTGTGCCTTAAAAAAATTTTTATTCAACTAGCTGCGAAATACATAGCATCATCTAATTCATTCTTAGCATGCGGCTCTTATAATTTTCAAACAATTAAGCACAAAGTAGCTTTTTTCGTTATTCTAATATTACAGTAAAATGTGGATTTGTCCAAAAAATGTTACTTAAATTTAATTGAAAAATTTTTATTGATCAGTAATGTCAAATCTATGTTTAATACGTCTTACTTTAACCATCATGGTGATCTCTTTATCTCTTCGTTGCACTCAGTTTTTGAAAGTTTCAGAGTTAAATTATTAAAACTTAAGCTGTTTTCAGTAGTATGAGTATTTTAAACATATTTTTCCTTTAATTTAGGATACATATTCTAATGTGCATTTTGCTATTTACATACATAAAATATTTGTTCTTTTAATAGCTTCAAAATTTCTTAATTTTGCTCTAAACATTTATATTCCATTGTATATTGTCTAAAAAGACACAGAAAAATTATAATCGAAATTTATGCTTATCGAATGCATTTAATTGAAAGCAAACTTTATAAAAAAAAATATTCTATTCGGTATTGAGCCTTTCTCCAAATAACTTCAGTAAACCTTCTTAAAAGTTACAAATTCACCATATACTATCGCTTAATACACTCTTTCTGCACCAAGGCAAAGCAAATTATTATAGCAGATTTTTTTATGTTTCATATTTTAATAACTCATATTTTTGGTACAGAAAATGAAATATTTACTTAGTTATTTCAAATTGTGTGCACTTTCTTAAAAAGAAAACGACAAAATTTGAAGGGAAAAAATAATATCTTAGTTGTGACACACCATTCAAAACCTTTTTTAGGCGTTTCGAAAAATAAATTAAGCTGATGTTAAAAAGATCTTCATCAAGGATAAAAACTTGAGTTAAAAATTTTTAAATAATACAGTAGTCAAAAAAAACTTAAACACTTGTTACATAAAAATTTACATTACAAAAATTATGTATTTAATATAATACGCAATAATTTATAAATACCTCATCACATGCAAAATTTATAATTATTATTGAGAACTTAATGTAATCTATTCATTAATACTGTAGTACATAAAAAATATGCTATTAAAGTAATGTTACTCCAAAACTAATACAGCAGGAAGGCAAAGTTCAAAGTTTAAACCACTAATATCATCCAAATAATTTCAACTCCGGTACCCATACGTGTCATTTCTTACAAATAAATGGCCGTTACCAGGGTCATGACTGAAATTTCAGTATTTCTAGTATTCCTCCATATCTGAAAATAGTGATTTCTGAAGAAAGATAACCCCTCTTGAGAGCACAGCTTCGCGTCAACTCTTGTAAAAGTTTAAGTTAGAAAATTTCATATTTTTCCTCTGGATTCTTAAATTCAATTCATAATATTGAGAAAAAACCTCATATAAATTGTGAGAAGTTTAAAGACATTAATTGGAGATTAAACTCGATTTATAAAACATGAGTGATAGAACCAGTTCAAGAAAAAGTTTAGAAAAAGTTAATGCTATAGGACGTTTTTTTTTTTTTTTTTTTTTTTTTTTTTTTCGTAATGGTGAAGACGAAAAAAGTATGCATGTATCATTACATTCTTCGATAAGTGCCAAATCGCACTGCAGAGAAAGGTTATTAAAAGTTTAAGAAGTTTTGTGGGTTTTTACGTTCATACAAACTTATTTTTATACATCAAATGAAATCCCTCACTTACGCATTTAAATACTTTAAATCCATTTAAATTTTATCCAATGGTAAAATTTATTAACAAAAATATATTTCATTGAGAAAAAAGTATAACTCTTTTTTCTAAGAGGACACTGTATAAAATTTCGGATCAAATTACGGTAAAACGTACCAGCACACAGGGTGCCGATACTATTTATTATAAAATCCATTTAGAACGGAACATGTTACGGAAGAAAAAATCTGATTCACCGTAATTTTAATAACAATAATTAACGTAAAATCACTGAATCCCTCTAATTAAATAAATTTTTCTGTAAAAATTTCGTTTTCATATTTTAAAGTAAAAATAGATCTTACAGATATACAGACAATAGATTTTGCCCCTACTTTATACTGTAATTTGAAAATTGAAAAAGAATTTTTTACAGTGCATGCAATTTTCCAATTAAATATCAGTAGTTTTCTTATTTAGATTTTGAGTTAGAATTGTTGCATTGAGAAATTTTCGAAATCAACATTTAAACCGATAATTGATAAATTAACTAATATTTGGTATTGATAAACAATAAGTTTTTAATTTAATTTCATACTACAATAATTCTTGTCATTCAGTTTTAAAAT
Organism: Parasteatoda tepidariorum; assembly: GCF_982258835.1. Classification (NCBI taxonomy): domain Eukaryota; kingdom Metazoa; phylum Arthropoda; class Arachnida; order Araneae; family Theridiidae; genus Parasteatoda; species Parasteatoda tepidariorum. Next base: position 36,117,154 of record NC_141762.1, on the reverse strand, counting down.
TATAAAGGCAATATTGTATTCAAGTTCTTGCTATCCCAATAACAATGGAGTTAACAAGTGTCTAGACAGTTTAGTAAATTGAAAAAGCATTACAAATATCGGCACTATCTACCTGATATTTGATCAAGTCTACGTTTATAATAATACGTTTGTCACGTTCTACGGAGATTTTATTTGAGCGAAATTTTAGAAATAAATATTACTACTTTAGTATGCAAACAGAAATAATTAGATTTCAAATATAATATACTTTTTATATATGAAAACTCCTTAAATTTTAAAATTTTGTTCAATTTTGTTAGAATAAAAACTGCAAATATGAAAATATTTTTGAGCATACAAATCATTAAAAAAAATTATTCAATTAGTAACAATATTCAATTGTTACCATAAAACTTTTCTGAAAAGTAAAATATATTTTTACCGCAATTACACTTTTTACTGTATTACTGCTATTTAAAACATGTTCGCAAAGCAAACTCCCTTTAAATTTAAATATTTGAATTCAAACTTCAGCTAATGACATCTGAAAAACTGATTCAGCTAATGAAGCCAGGTAATGACATAATAAACAAAATTCAACTCTCTTAGAATAGAAAGATGCTTTATGTAAATGAATACTTTTGACAACCATAGTTACCTATATAATTACCACAGTATAAATATGTATCCAACAGGACAGACAAATTTTGACATTTTATTTAATTCGATTCATTTGTAATGCATTATGTATCCCATACATTATATTATTTTTCTTTTTCTTTTTTATTGAGCTTATATTTTCTAAATAATAATGAAGTTTTGTTCCATACCAAGCACACTTTTATTAGAAGAGCCTCCACAAATTATATAAGTGCCACAAAATAGTTTTATAAGTGCCTCTACAACTATGGTCTTTTAAATTTCTCTGTTAAATTTTTATCAAATTTTCTTTGCAAATAAATTTCTTTATAACAATATATTCTGTATTACAAATAAAATTTCGTCACATTTTTTTATAAATAAATTTATTGCCAATCTTCAGAAATATATTTAATACATTTAATTATTAGATATATATATATTTAATTATTATATATATATTTAATTATTAATAAATTTATATTTATGAAAAATATATTGAATTATTATTAAATATATTTAATTATTAATAAACTCATTTTTACAAATTGTGTTAATTATTAATGAATATTAATTATTTGAGATGGGTAAGAAAAATTTTTCTCTCAAATTCTGAAAAATGACTGAATCATTAGTTTAAAAAAAAGAAGAAATAAACGTAGTTCAGCACGCTTTACTGCTTACGAGACGAGGTAATTCAAATATTGTGAAAACATTGCAAAGAGATGCTCTAAATTATCGCATTTTCGCCATCAAATGTAAAAAAAATAGCTAAAATTATTGTCATTATACATTTTTTAAACCTTTTGCAAACTATAACTTCATTTTCAATTTTCTTAGCGCTAATTATTGCGTGTGTGCCATTAAAAATGTAACGAAAAATGGAAGAAAAAGTAATTTCTCGTGTTCAGTTTCTACACTCCATTTTGACAAATTTACACACATTACTAGAATAGAAGCAAATACAAAATATAATGCAATATATACATGAAATATTTTCAATTATTTCTTTATATTGTCATAGTTTAATCTTAGTCTTATATTTTGCATAATTTATATGAGACAATGCATGATGTTGAAGAAGTAGATGAAGCCCTCCTTCTTTCAATCATAACCCCACTGCCCTCTCCCTAATGAATAACTAAGCTATTTTATTGGAACCTATATTGTAACATTGCTTCATGCTTACTTTTTTTTTAAAAAAAAACGTTATTTGAAATCATGGTACTATCATTATCAGATAAGATATTTTATAAATTCTATCATGATTTAATTGTGTAACAATGCTGTCTTTTGCGTTTATTTACAGCTAGGAAAACGATTTAAATTGAAAAAAAAATTTGATGGCAACAGTTACTATGAGTTTCAAGAAATAATTTTACATTAGCTGTCTTAGGGGATTAATTGACTGGGGAAAATTTGAATGAAATAATTTAGAATATGACAGATTTATTTTACCCCTTAAGCAAAATGGATTTTGCGAATTTAAAACAATAATATTGCTAATTGTCTTAACTCTAATGTCGAGTGTTAAATATCTATTATATTAACCCCTATGAAACGCAAAATTTCGTGTTTAAAGCCAATTATTAAAGTTATAAATAATTAACAATTTTAAGATATTGCATAGTCAAAAATAGTAATACAATATCAATTTTATGATTTATTATATTTGTCTTATTTTATGATGAGGGCAGCTAAGCATAATTGAATCTGTTTTTGTTTATTTAGAAAGGTCATATGACTCGCCCTATTAAATGAAAATATCGAATATGGTTATCATCACATTCAATTATACAGACATTTTCTGCGAAAACTTACTATCGACAGCATAAAAGAAAAATTCTACAAGCTGCATAATATTTTCTGATAAACACTTAAACTAACTTTCTTGTTTCTGTAATTTACACACATATGGCTGTACTACAATGATTCTTTTATTATTCGGAAAGCATTATTTGTTCGACTACTCTCCGTGTTTCGAATGTTATTCCAATGTTCCATAACCATAATTATACATTTTTTTTAAAAAAATTTACTAATAAATATGAATATGTAATATTAAAACTACAATGACATTAAACATATATTTTATAACTTAAAAGTGTTTATTTTATCATCATAATTTTTCGATTTCTATAATTTAATAGTGAATATTAAAATCATAAATATCAATTAGAATATAGTTCATTCATTAATTTCAATATTAAATATTCGGACGCCAATCAGTGCAGGTTGGATTCGAATTCTCATTTTTGAAAGTCATTGTTTAAGTTGAATCTACAGGTTCAAAAGAATAAACGAAGAATGATTCCTTTTAGCACGTGGTTCTAAATTTAAGTCAACAAATGGGGAGGTTGACATGTACTGGTTGGCATCCGACAACTGCCAAATAGAAAATCAAGTATAAAAACTCACGTCATCCCACTTGACAAATTTGTTCCCTTCTTGCATGGCTTGGGGAACCACGATAGGTTTCAGTTGTACAACATGAATGCCAGATTGTGCTCCCGCCATCGTTTTAGTTTTATCACTTTGCAAACGATAAAAATCACACTATTTTTATGTCTTTCAAATTAATTATCAAGCTACTGCTTTACCCGAAAGCGGCAAACGAAAAAAAAAGCAAACGATATCTCTTTTTTCCTTTTTTTTTTTATTTATTTCATGAAACAATCACAGTCTCCTGAAAAGAGCCAATCAAAAGTACTTTGATGTTGGCTGCTTTTTTAACAACAGGGGAAAGAAGAATCGAAAAAATCTTTTTAATCGGACTGAGGATTCCTCATTCCGTCGGTGTGTTCCAACGTTCCAGTCGCGTTTTAAAAGCGAAGACTATCGGCCGCGCATGATGCATCAGAAGAGCTAGGTACACCACGAATTGGCAAGAATCGCATAGACATTTATCGCCAACTTCCGTGCCAAGTAGATCTATGCCCTCCGCTGTTATCCAACAGGTAAACGGAGCAGGTCGTTCAACGCAGGGAAATCATCATTGGGAAAAAGGGAATGGTGGAATGCGATAGGATTTAGTATGTCCGAATCGATCGTTTGCATCTTACTTTACACAGCGAACGGAACCGTTTTTCTTTTATTCTTTTCTTATTTATAAGAATTTATTCTCAATCTTATTTATTTTGATATAAAAAAATTGATGCAAACAAAAGTACTGTAAGCTCGTTTAGAAAGGAGAGAGAAAAATTTGTTTCTCTTAAAAGAAATATGTATGTAATGTCAAGAGTTTTTAAAAAAAAAATCGTAATCGGCTTTTATTCTCTGAAACAATACAATTATTTGCATCCTTTTTTTCCTTTTGTCGCAAGGATGAAATATTCTTGAGTTCTTCTCTAAGCTCTTTTCCGCTCAAAAATAATTTATTTTCACAATAAAATAGACAATATAGCATGTAAAAAATGTTTAAAAAATATATAAATGTGAGTATAGAATTCAGGCTGGCATCATCTATAAATGTGAATCTGTATATATAGAATATAGCACAATTTATTTAAAATAATGCGTGCATTACATACGTATCTTCTATTATTTTCGATTTATATATTTTACTTATATATATTATATGCTTTATTTATATATTCTACTATCTATCTGCACGAGCACTAAAAAACGGACAAAATATGCATGCAAATATGCACTAAAAAACTTGAATATATGCTCTTAAAACTAGAAATATATATTTAAAATAGAAATTAAAAGTTCAACTTACTTAAATACTACTACTTACTTTTGCCAACAAACACAGCTAAAACATTTTTTTTTTTGTTAAAAGGAAGAAAATCAAAATATTTCTTACTTGAATCTACACATTTCTGAAGAAAAAGCCTAAAACTGAAGTATGATAAATGAGAGAAGAAAAATCATCGCATTTTCCGAAAAGATTTTATTAAACTGAATAATTTTTGTTGCAATACACAACTAAGTGTTTTTCCAAATTTTCAAGGGTGAATTGATGTCGTTGGTCATCAAAGATCATTTTGAAAGCAGAAAATGACCTCTCCACGTTAACCGATGCTATTGGACAAAACTGGTACAATTTCGTACTCATTGGTTTTACTTTCTCTGGAAGTTCAGTTCCGTTTCCATTAAGAAAATCATTTATCTTCTTCACTGCTGCAAAACCCGAATTTTTGTTTTGAACGAAACACCAATTTTGCTTTACTTTCTTCCCAACTGAGTCTGGAAAAGCATTGATGCACTGTTGAATTTTTTCAATTTCGGATATGGCCTCAGCCAGGGGAGGACCTCGTGTTTCGAGCTTTGTTATTAAGAAAGAAAAAAGAATGTCAATTATGGCCTAGTCCTTCTGCAAAGAGATATCCTGTAGTAATTCTTTTGTGACATAAACTGAAGAAGCACAGGAACTGTCAATTGCATCTACAACTGACTTTATTGCATCAAAATTATTGGCGTAAAAGCGTGCAGCTTCAATCCATGTACCCCACCTAGTTATCACAGGCTGTGGAGGTAAGGGCAAGTCAGGATACATTTCTTTATACAATTTTATGCGCACATGTGCCTTGAGAAAAATTTTCTTGATACTAGAAATTAAATCATTCACAGAGGAGAATACTTCTTGAACAGTCTCAGCCAGTCTGTGAACAGCATGGTAATATGAAGCATTCTGGGATAAAAAAAATTCCAGTGCTGCTGCAGATTTGACCATATACGGAGCGGCATCACTGACAAAAATCAAAACATCTTCAGAACCATCTCTATCAGGCCATAATACTATGATAGAATCATTGACAAACCTTGCTATGGTTGAATGATTGACTTTTTCAAGGGCTTTGCTTGCTAGAAGATGTGGTCGAGTAAGAATATTATCCATTTTTCCACAAATAAAATGAGCAATATAGCGACCGCACTTATCTGTCGTCTCATCGATTTCAATCCATATAGGGCCATCTCCAATATCTCGTCGAATATCATCCAGTACTTCGTTATATATCGGTTGAAGGTAGTTCTTTCTTAAAGTCGATTCATCGGGAATGATCTAATTGGTACAATATTTTTACTGTCTTAAGTTTGGATCATTTAACTTTTTTAAAGGAATATTGCTGCTTACTAAGGCTTTGCATAAATCACTCGAAAAATCACTTTCCTTTTTAGCTGCTTGAACAGGAATAGTTAATAAACTTTGAACAAATCCTTTTGCATTCTGCTTTTTCTTCGCGGAGTGAGCATTAGTCTTTATATGTTGATCGATTTGGTACTTTTTTTCACAGGAAATGTGTTTTTGACAAATCACACAAAATACTATTTCCCCATCGGTCGTAAAGTCCTTCCCATTGTCCGAAATCCATGTCTTCATTAAATTTGATTTAGTCGACTTAATTTTTGGCATACTATTATAAAATTCAGCAGTCAAAAATCACGTTCAAAGCTTCACTAACTACGTATTCAACTGATGGATGTCGAAACTATCTATCTATCGGATGGACTATCGAAATATGTTAGAATAGCAGCTCTCTCCGAAAATGTATTCACTCCACCTTTTAACTAATCAATCACAGGAAAGGGAGGTCATTTTCTACCTACCACAGAAGCCTTATTTTTCCCACACAGATTGACAATTATTTATTCCAGGAAAAGACATCCCTTCATAGAATATCTGACCATCCCTTTCTGAGGTTTCTATGACGAATGTTTGTATGGGTGGGTCCTTTGCAACCCCCTTCCCGACACACACCTCATTTCTACATCTTTTTCACGTGATTGCAATCACCCCCAGCAACATCAATCCAGCTGACCCTTTTAGGTGATAAAGAACGACAAAACAAAATTTAAAGCGTTCCTTATGCTAACATAAAAAGAATAGCGATATGGTTTTAGGAGGGAAAAGCCATAAAATGCTGAAAATATGCATTTATAAGAGCAAATATACCTTTTTATGCATTTATATGCACAAATGGCAAAAAGTGCTAAAATATGCAATTGCATATGAACGTATGCAATTGCATATTATCCGCTGTCTACTTATAATAGAAAAGTAAACATAGAAATAAAATGCAAATAATGAAGGTTTTTTAAAGGTACATTTGATTTTTTACAGTGCTGTTTTGTTTAAAATTATCTGTTCTACAAAAAACGTAGAAAGGCAGAGCAAACTAGTTTCATATATTTATTATGCATTGAGCAGAAGCTCAACAAATAAATTGCAGGGATGCATTGATTTTATAACCGTCGTTGAACAGACGGCCCATTTTTTGGGTCTACTGCTGCTAATGTTCAACTCCGTAGCCTTGTAATTTTGAACCCAATCCAGAAGACAAAGAAACTCTTGGATCAAGAATTGGGAAAAAATTTGCCTTCGTGGAAGACTTTTTGATGGAACTAACTCGCATTCACGTTACAAAAGAGGAAAACGAAAGCCTCCCTCGGTTAGCCCGACTACAAGGGGACTCTAACCCATGATCTGTCTACCACTGAGGATATTTTGCGTCAGTATTTTCGTCGGTGCAAGCCGGATGCGGAATTCGCATCGAACCCAGTTCACCTCATTGGAAGGCGAAGGCTCTATTCCCTGAGCCATGATGGCTCAGGGATGCATTGATTGTAGAATTTCAGGTTAAAAGAAATGGAATTGATATCGCGCTCAAATAATTGCTCTCAAACTCAAACGTTCGTTAACTCAAACGCAATACTAACTCAAAATAATGAAACAGGCTTATAAACTGGTACTGACAAAAAAATAATAATAAAATAAGGAAATATTACTACGCAACTCCGATTAAAGGAACCCGCATTGTACAAAATAAAGTATATCCCTAAAGCTGTAAGTGCAAAGTTACATTTAAGGTAAAGGAAACGATATAAATATTAAATACTTATCTTTATGATCCACGTATTTAATTTAAATTATAAATAAAATGTTATGAAGATTATGATATACTAATTTATGAAGCCAAGGGTAACGAATTAAAGTACGTCACTTTTGCTAGAATAGACATAGACAATGACGGTGTGTGAAAGTTTCACTTTAAAAAATGTTTATTTTAAAACTTTGATGTTTTTTCTTTCATGTGGCATACTTAAGTTTTCAAAAGTTCTTCGAAATATTGCTTGATTTAAACATTAAGACAGAATCATAGTAGTATTAAGATGGTAAAATAAAACTTTCCGACTTAACATTTTCCTTCTTTTTTTTTCCTTGCGTTACGGTCCACGATCAAAATTTTGACAAAATTTTCTTTGCTTTTTTATCTTCTAGTGTTCATAAAGATTAAAATACAATCTCTAATAGTAGTTAAGCGAGTGGGCTACTTCAATCTCAATTAAGTAGTACTGGGTTTTGTTCTCACTGAATGGAACATGTGATTCCGTTTAAAATTAGATTATTTTCCCCACATTTTACAGATTCCTCTCTATCAATTTTGACCTCGTTGCTGCAACAATAGATCTTTTAAACATTTTTACGCAAAATGTCGCATTTAAAAATTATATTCGTACCTGAACATAATCATTCAGATGACTTTAAAAAAACGGAACTTAAGTAGAAATGCATTCCGATATAATAAAGATTTCATTTTTCTCGAACTAGACTCATGTAGTTTATTTAAACCATTAATTCCAAACCTGAATAAATTGAAGCAAAATTTCTTGCATTGAAATCGGAAATGTGTCTATTTATGACACAAAAGAAAAATCAAAAAGATTCTAACGTTTCTCTAAATTTCGTAATATTTAGAGAATATGAAGCAATTTTGTTATCAACTCAGTGCATAAATAGAACGAACATACTCTTACAAAAATAATAAAAATCTACATAAATAAAGCAGAATGTTTACATATATGTGCGTATGTACCAGAGTTGGCCAAAAATATAATCGATTACAGTATTCAATTACTTGTAATCATGATTACAAGGTAACATAATTTTGATTACAGCTGTAATCGTGATTACAACAAACAATTACAGTAATCAATTACTTGTAATCGTGATTACAATAATTTATCACAGTAATCAAGTACTTGTAATCTTGATTACAATTCTCCAAAATTTTGATTACAACTGTAATCATGATTCCAAGTAATTGCGATTACAAGAAATCACAACAAAAAATATTACGGGTAATTGTGAATACAAGTAATCAAAATATATGATTACATGTAATCGTGATTACAAGTAATTGCGATTACTTGTAATCAAACTATACGATTACAAGTTATTACGATTGTATACTATATGCAAATTCATTATGTAAGTATGTATGGGTTTACATATTTTTATGTACATAGAATGTACGCAAGCATGAACGTTCAATTTGTGATTCCTATATATATGTACATATACAATGTGTGCACAAACGTTGTTTGTACGTACTATATACATAATTATATTGTAATATACTTAATGCAATACATATATACTTACCACATATAATTATGCATTTATGATACATGTACGCATGTATGTTAGTTTGTACGAAAATGCAATGTTTTGTATCTTTGTATACATAGACAATATATGTATGAACGTATATGAAAATAATGTTTATACGTTTGCATGCTTTTATGTACTTAAGTACATACATTGTATAAATTTACGATAATAGCACGTATATACAATGTACGTATGTATATACAATGTACGTATGTATATACAATGTACGTATGTATATACAATGTACGTATGTATATACAATGTACGTATGTATATAAAAGTGTACGTATTTATGTACAATATGTAAGAAATGTAGCTTAAAGGTACAATATATGCACATAGTTGCGTAAATAAAATGCATACATGAAATGCATGTACATTTATGTGTACATAGATATATAGTATGTACAACGTACGTATGTACTTGTATCAGTACATTTAAATATATGTAATTGCAATATACACATACATTGTGCATACATTAAAAAAAATTATACAAGTAAAGTTATTGAGATTTGTTTTAAAATTTATTCTAAGACATATAAAACTCGACCTCATATTTTTTAGAAAGCAAACGATAATCTTACTTTAAATTTTTAAATATTATATCCACATATAAAATTTACCGTTTTTTAGCCATTTGCATTTTATTTATTGCATTGTACACATATTTAGACATAAATATAACTATGTCTAAATATGTACAGATGTATACGCGTAATACAATGAATGACAATGTATGAACAATGAATGTATGTACAATATATGTACATACATTCATGCATTGTGCATGCATATATAGTACATATGGATATGCATACATGAAACATACGTGCATTGTACAAGTGTGGATACATACATTGGACATATATACATTGCACATATGCTAAGATTGGGATAGCATGTATGTACACATGTAAAATTTGTACGAAAGAATTATGTCCAATATATTTATGCACATATGTACAGTATATGTACACACATATGTACATTATATGAACATTATAAGTTCATTACATCATATGTACATTATATGAATGCACATCTGCACACTATATGTACATACATCTATACAATATATGATTGTCGAATGTATGTATGAATATATGTAAAATATAAATACGCCCAATGTACGTACAATCGTACATAAGTGTATTATGCATATTTGGATACATACATTGAACATGAACATATTGTGTATATGTACATCCATACATTGGACATGCATATCATGCACATGAATGCATACATATGTTGTACATACTGCATAATAATCAATTGCCTGCATGGGACATACATTGTACAGACAATGTATGTTTGTGCAAACAACAAGTACTTGTATATACATGCTTACATGAACATGGATATACATTTAACATACACAAATATTTGCATAAAATGCATAGATTCATTGTGTATAAGCGTACATGTCTACATTGTTTGCACATACTTACGTAATTATTAGCTATATACATGCGTACATACATTTTATACTTAAAATATAAGTGCATGTACATGTGTGTGTAACTAAAATGTCCGTACATACGCACTAGATAAAATCATATGTACATACATTTTTGTTACATTTATTTGTACGTATACAAATGCGTACAAAATATAACACATGTAAATACGTACAAAATGTATCATTATAAGATACATTATACTACTGTAAAATATAATCATTTATAAGAATACAATCGTCTTGTAATCATGTATTTAGATTACATGTAATCAGAATTACATGTTATCAAATTACATGTAATCATGATTACATGTAGCCATATATTATGATTGCTTGTAATCACGATTACAAGTAATCGTGATTAGTTTGTTTTAGCTTGTAATCATGATTACAAGTAATTGATTACAGTAATTGGTTATGTAATCACGATTACAGTTGTAATCAAAATTTGAAATAATGATTACAAGTAATTGATTATTGTAATTGAAAAATGTCATCTATTGCACTTTCGCTCTACTCTGATGTAATCAAAAATATTGATTACTTGTAATCACGATTACTTGCAATCGTGATTACAAGTATTTGATTACATAGCTGTAATTATCTGTAATCGATTACAGTTGTAATCGATTACAGTTGTAATCGATTACTGTATTTTCGACGGTCAACTCCGGCTTGTACCGTACACAAATTCGAATTTCTAAACCACACATGGGAACATTACTTTTAAAAAGTAATAAGCAAGAGTGCAAGAACTTTAAAAAGAAGTAAAGAGTAGAAAGTAGTGATTTTAAAAAGTAACGAATAAAAAGAAACGCAAAAGTACAAGTACAGGATTTTAAAGTACGTTTCGAGGAAATTGAAAATTTAATTTAACCTTAAATTTCCTTTAAAATTGCAGGAAAAATAATTTTTTTAATTTAAAATTCAATAATTTTTAATTTAAATGCTTAAAACTTTAAAATTCAGAAAATGTTAGAAATTCGTTGAAATAGAACGTTGAAAATATCCAGAAATCAAAATTAGTTTTTTATGTTAATTTTAAAACTACCAAATTTTTAAAAATTTTACGACCATTTTTCTTTTTTCTTTACGCATTTTGAATAATTTTTTTTTAATGGCACTCTCATTATTTTTCCAGAATAAAATTTTTACTTGTGAGAAATGCCCATCTCCACATAATAACCTCATCAGGATCAATAACCTCATACTTTGCTTAAATAGCATTTATCATTCCATAGAATGTCTAGGTATTATATACAATGACTAGAGCAAGCCTTGCCTGAAAATATCATGTCATTATTTACAATGCATAGGCATTCTATGGCATGCCGGCGTTTTATACTTTGACAGTAACATATGATGAAAATTTTATATCAGCAAATTTCAAGCTTGACATTCTAATAAATATAAAATTAGTTTTACCGTGGGAATATAATAGATTAAATAATAATAGATGTATTATTTTGGTAAGTGGAATTTCTAACTTATATTATGGTAAATCATGATATGGTTAATGATATGGTATAAGAATCTAAGTATCCAAAGAATGTATAGCAAACAGCAAAATTAAGGTAAGTTACCATATTACCATATAGTTACCATATACCAATTAGTAACCATATAGTATACTGATATTAGCGTACTTATCCGTTTCAAAGGGTAGTAAATATCCTCTTACCACAGTACCTATAGTAGGCATCTGAATTAGTATAACAACTCTCATCGCCATAGCACTTTTAACGGTAATACCAGTATTATACCAGTATAATAGTATTTAACACGACATTTACTTAAACATCAATGGCGTCAATTAAAGTTTGACGACCCTCGAAATAAGTACCGATATTAGTTAGCCAAAAATAATTATCAAATTATTACTGTTGTTATTATTCATTTTAAATAACTAAAATTAATTAGTTTTGATAGGTACAAAATGAAATTTCAAGAAAAAAAATTTTGTTAAAACGCTAAATTAATCGAACATTTAATTTTGGTAATAAGTACTACTCTCATTAATCGGTGCTTATTAATATGCTCTAAATATACTAAGGTTGATACCAAGACCTTCCATGGGTACTGGGGAAACAGGTTTTTTTACAGCCCGACGAAAGGGATAAGTTAAAAAGGATAAGGATAATTTTCGACTATTGACTAAGATTTAGCTCGAATACCGAAATGCTAAATGATGCTGACTATAGTTAATCTTTATTTTGATGAGATGAACTTCTAAAAACATGTTTTGAGCAATATTTCTACATTCTAAATCAAACTACAAAATTATTTGTTTATTTGTTTAACAAACTTTTTTTCAATTAATTTTGAAAAGGCAAAATTTTAACTTTTGAAAATATTTGTTTCCGTTTGAAAGTTACACGCTAATGATATTAAAAATTTGGATTCAGTTTTAAAAACAAAATATAATTTATTTAATATTAATTAGTACCTAATTAATTACTACGCGAGAAATGATTTTTACTAATGCCCTATCTTAAAACAGCAAAAATCATGAAAGATTTTATCATTAATAATATCAAACATTTCAAATTTCGAAAAATATGTTTTTTTGTTTGTGTAGAATGTCTTAATAAAGCTTAAAATAAGTTGTTTTTAAAATTGTCTACAGTTAGCTTCTGACAGAGTAACCTATAAAAATCTTCGTAATCCATATGTTTATTTAATTACTTACTCTAGAAACTTATTTGCTAAGACAAATACTCTTAAATTAATTTTTAAAGAATATTATTTTTTTTAGGCGTACTATCTTTAAGAACGTTAATATTTTCAACTATTTTCAAGAAAAAGACTATCCATTTATTTGTATAGGACATAATCATTGTAATTTTTATAATACGTGTATTTTATTTTATAACCGTCGTTGGACAGTCGACCCAAATTTTGAGTTTATGACAACCACTGTTCAACTGCATAGCTTTGTAATTTTGAACCAAATCTAGGAGGCAAGGGAACTCCTAGGTCAGTACCCCCAAAGATATTGATTTATTATGGGAACTTGGAGGACTTTGTGACCCAGACAGATTTAATGTGCACCAGTCTCTCTTTAATACGCGGGGATTCTTCGGCCGCCTGAACTGGCAGATTGAATTAAACGACTTATTTAAATTTTATTACATTTTATAAAAAGTGAATATATTTTACTCTCTTCTTAGCAATCAATGTAAAGGGTAACTTTTTAATTCAATATGAATGCATAGTTCATTAATTCACTGTCGAGACTAAATCGAACATCAAACTCCATTTTTAACTCATTATTCTTTAAGCTACTTTATTTCTCTTACCATAAAAATGTTTCAGTTACAGTATTTTAATTCTACATTAATAAAAATTTTAAAATGTTTCAGTTAAAGGGTTCTCATTCTCATGAACACGAGTCCAACGCCCTACCAACTAGGGTATCCGAGACCCCAAGATATATATTTTTTATTTTATAACCATCGTTGAACAACCGGCTCAATTGTGGGCTTACGACTACTAATGTTCACCTCCGTAGCCTTGTAATTTTGAATCCAATCTAGAAGACAAGGGAACCCCTTTATCAAGTATTAGGAGAAATTTGCCTTCTTGGAGGACTTTTCGATGGAACTTACCCGCATTTGCGTTACGTGGACAGGAAAACCACGAACATCTCCCCCCCCCCCAATTAACCTGACGGACGACAAGGGGACTCTAATCCATGATTCGTCTACCACTGAAGATATTTTACGTCAGCACTGTGGTCGGTCTAACTCGTATCGATCAGCCATCGCTGGGATTCAAACCTAGGTCACCTCATTGGAAGGCGAACACTCATTTCCCTGAGCCACCACTGCTCTAGATATATATATTAACTTAAGCGCAGTAAAAATATCAAAATATAAATAGTGTTTCAATAATTGAATGGAAAAAGCATACAATAGAGAGAAATAAATTCGCCAATTTATCCTATTCATTGCTATACTTCATATTTGTATTTAAAATGTTCTCATATGCAGTGCTTTTAAGAGAATATTATCCCCATGAGAAGTTTAACGATGTCAAAATATCAGCTCTAATTACAAATACTTTTACCACTTCTATAACGTTGTTAATTTTTAAAAAAAACACGCGATGTAAATTTTAGAATTTTTATTGCTAATTACTAACATTAAAAAACTTCAAAATTTGAAACTCTTTTTTACACTGCATATTCCTTCATTTAGTTTTTGTTTCACACATGCTTTTGATACCTTTTTTTAAAAAATATATATATTTTTTAATTATTGACAAAAATATAACCTTTATTTGTTAGAATACGTTGAATATAGAAAGAGAGTAGTTGTGGATTTTTTTAAAAACAATATTAAATCATTTTATTGCCGATTATTAATGTTGATCATATTATCGTAGAAATCAATAATTTTGATTGATGTACTTCTTGAAAAGTGCAATATTACTCGTGAAAGATACAATCTTTAGTAAAATTGTATTAGTGTAGACTGAGTTTGTAAAACATAAAATAAGTAGAATAGTTATCTATAGTAAACCTCACACTGTTTGAATTTTCATTCTAAAATTACGGTAAAATAACCTGCAGCAGTTTGTTCATCCAATTATAGCAGTAAAGTTTACGGTAAAGAACATTTTAAACCTTTTCTGTTTTGAAACCATTTAAAAACAGTATGGTTAAAAAGGCATAAATACAAAACAATACGGTTTTTTAGCCATTTTCAACTATCGTGGTTTCAAAACCATTAAAAACAAATTTAGTAGGACATTGGAGCTAGAATTTTTGTTGTGTAATGAGCATTAGAGTTAGGTTGCGGTTAAGTTGTGTTTTACCAAATGAATTTAGTTTATCTGGTTGTTTCCTCTATCATAATATATGGGAAATACAATACTTTTTTTGTGTTAAGCAGCTTTACGGTGAACGAGAATATCGTATGGAGAATGAGAAATGCCTATTCATGAATAAGAGTATCGCATTCAAAAAGTCCAGGGTCACAAATTAGAGAAAGCAGGATACTGGAAGAACATTGCTATAATATGTACCCTGCTGCGAGGAACTAAATGGCTTCATTAGATGGATCCAATTTTTGAGATAAAATTCTGATTGCTTAACCATCTTTAATGAAAACAGTTAATAAACGGTGTCTCTTTCTGATAACAGTTTGAATACCATCTTATTTATTGTTATTTGACTGGCTTGTTTGGATATGGTTAAAAAATAATTTAATAAATTGTTATTTAACCATTTTTTCAGAGCAATTTCTAACAGTGCAACATTAAAATAACAAGCAATATTTCATATTTTAAATCTCAGTTTATTCCTTCATTTAAGACAAATGCTCTTAGATAAATTTTGAAAAATATTTTTTATTGTGAGAGATATTATCTCTTAGAATGTCAACATTTTCAATTTTAAGATAATATTCCATTTATTTATGAAGTGCGCGTTAATAATACACTATAAGAAAAATATATGTTGAGTTTACTGAAGAAAAAAACTGTATGCGGGTGTGGCAGTACAAAACCGTCTATTTCACAGAAAAACACCGTTATTTAAAAACGGAAACCTGTTTTATATGCAGATAAATACTGTTATTTCAAAAAACAAACTCTGTTATTTTAGCAAAAAATTTCTGTAAAATAAATATGTCGACGATTTAGGCCTAAAACAAAACTCATATGTCTAGTCAACTCTGGAATTCGAACCAGAGTCATAGAAAAACGATCGCTCTGCCCCCTGAGCCGTAGCAGCTCTAATGTTTCATTATGAAGAGAAATTTTAAACTGCATTTAGCTTAAAAGTCTTACTTATTTAAATCCTATTTAAGTGTAAAATCGTTTAAAATATAGTACCACCCTTAACAAAATGGCTAGCTATCTAACTTGCCAATAAATTACATCTAAGGACAGATAATAATCAAAGTATCAATTTGAAAATAAAGTCGAATCGCAATATTAATAATATGCTGTTCAAAGCCGCAAAATAATTGCTGGGAAAAAAAGCAAATACGGAAGATAATGATTTGAAAAAGGGTAAAAGTTATCTTACAGTAAGCAAAATTGCATGGAAAAAACTTGAATTTAAACTGACGGTTTTAATCCTTAATGATGACTGTGAAAAATAAAGAAGAACCGTTTAGTGGACAAAATAATCTTAAACTGTCAAATATACGGGAAAAAATCCATATATTTGACAATTTAAAGCTGTTTAAAGCGCGGATAACAGTTACAACAGAAAAAAAAAAATATTTCCTTATGAGATTCTTTAATAAATAAAATTATTAAGTTGTAACGAAACTCTTATATAAAATAATGTATAAGTTTTATAAAAATATTATCATGTTGTAACAAAAGCCTAATATAAAATAATATAAAAGTCTTATAAAAAAATTATAATGTTGTAACGAAAAATCAGTAAAATCTCAAAAATTATACTTCTATTTCACACTTCATTTGTAACTTAACCTAGATCTTGATTCGCCTATACAACTTCCGAAGCTAAAACCATTTTTTAATGGAACAAGGTTTGTGAATTTCAAAAATGTCTAGAAAACTTTCAGAACTTCAAAATTGGCTTTAATCCAAAAAAAGAGACTTTAAAAGTTATTTCGAAAAGTTTTATAAAGTAATAATGTGTATTACAGTTTGTGGATGTTATTTTGAAGATAATGAAATGGTAATGTAGTTTAGATAACATTTTTTCCATAATTCTGGAAATTAATATCTACGCTTCGTATAGTATTGTCATAAGAATATGTTATATAGACTATGCAGCTAACTATTTTAAAACTGCTTTTGTATTACATAGCCCTCATATATTAATCTCTACAATACATAAATATTAATGTGATGTTTTTAAAATATATATCGTGAACCAATAACCAAATAACATTAAATTGTAAATATTAGTATATATTAGTTTACTAGAAGCCCATTGTAAAGCTACTGGACGACGTAAATAAAGTGTTACTACCACTGTATAATTAATAGAAATGATTAATTTGTAGAATATAACAGCGAAGAAATTAACAAAATCTCAATCCATATTTCTCCCTTAATAAACTCAAATTAATTATTTGTTTATTTTTTTCAAGAAAATTTAAAAATTCCTTTTTATTTTATTTTTAAAAAAATATTTAAAAAAATTTCGTCACTAGTATTTTACAACTTATCTATACTGTAAAAACTGTGGTGTAATACCTATCCAAATTTGGTGTTGAAAAACTTTAAAAATTGTCTGTTGTTATACCAAATTCAACATACTCACACACTTCAAAGTTTATACTAATTAAATCTAAAAGCCAATAATTGATAAAGCTTACACCAAGTTAGAGCGTTTACTCCATTTGTGATTGGCCAGGGAATGTGTTAATCAGTGAATTTGCTGGTGACGTTTTTGGATGCTCCGTAAATTTTGTAAAATAAATGTTAATTGTGATTTTATTGGTGTCAAAAGTGATATTTTCAATGACAGAAGACTGTAGCTACATATAATAAATTACTTTACTTAATTATCAGCATTACTTCGGAAGATGTGAATCTTTTTAATTTTCGGTCTATGAAGGCGGACATGGAAGCATAATTAGGCTTAGCTATCGACCCCAATAGCTACGAGAGAGTATGTTTCAAAATCATGTGGTCGATATTTCTCTGTGGTATTATCATCAAGAAAATAATGTGAAATGAAATCAAGTAAAATGAAGTGATAGTTTTTATTTTTCTTGAAAGAATAGATACAATTTTTTGGCATTAATTTAATTTCGGTTTTGAGTTTAAAATTGTAACTGCTATGACGAAAATTCTCATGACTTAATAATAACCCAATTCTGTGGAGCAGAAACTATACAATTCATCATCACTTACTTTCAACCATTTATTACATTTAAGTACTTATAAAAATCATTTTAACTGTAGAAAATTTGATGTGATAAAATTTTGCATTTGTGAAAAAATATTTCGCAGTGTGAGCTTATCACTTGAGTCAAGATAGATTGTTAATATCTGATCTTTCAAATAATCATATCTGTCTATAAATAACCCCCACCACCTAATAGTTTAAGAATTTAAAAGTACACTGCAAAAACAGTTCTTGGTTTTTGGTGTAGTAAAGCACCAAGAATGTTCTGTTGGTGTAAAGTAACAGCAACCATTTTTTTTTAATTCAGTTACGCTAAAATTTGTAATTATTGGAAGTTATGATACACATACGAGCCATATTCTACAACTAAAAATATACATGCCATTTATAACATTAGTTGTTTGTCAAATCAATCCGATAAGAGGATTGAAATTACTTTCCAAATAATCGACTATAATCTTGGAGCTTGCTCTCGTGTGGGTACTAGGGTTAATAACTAAGCCTAGTTAGATTTCCATCATTTGCCATCATAGATCGAAAATTAGAAGAATTTGTATTTGTTGATAATTAAGAAAACTCACTCATTGTGTGTAGCTGGAGTCTTCTGTCATCGATTATATCACTTCTGATATAAATAAAATCACGATTAACTCTTACTTTCCACAATTTACGAAGTAGTCAAAAATGGCAAAAGCACATGCTCCGGCCTATTGCCAACCATGAATGGAGTAAAAACATCAGAGCTTAGTGTTAGTTTCATCAATTATTTGCGTAAAGACTTAACTACACCCTTTAAATTTTATATGAATGCTTGATTCAACATAAACATGAAATAAAATAATCATTCAAAAAATCAAAATAATCATTCACGCAATTTTCAGAGTTTTTCAACACTAAACTTGGATAAATATTACCCCACAGTTTTTACAGTATACCCGAACTGAAATTTAAATTTTAGAACCTTTAATCCTGCTTTCAGCATCTGGAATTATTGTACTATACTATACATAAAAAAAATATAGTAAATTCCATATTATTTGCCTTAGTTTTTAAATCTGGACACAGCTCAAAATGAGCATTTATGAAAGTGGACGTAGTATTTGATTCCGTTTTACAAGCTTTTCTTATGAGTATTTTTCTTTCTTCTTTTTTTAAACGAATAAACTAATCAATCCAAATAAGATCGCAACTGGTGCTGGAAAAATCGCATCTAATTTTACGGCAGAATTGATAGCCATTTCTACGGCAATCGAAACGTACATCAATCATCAATCTTGAACCTTCGGAGCAGCTTAGTGGTATCACCATCTTCAGCGACTGCAGGTCTGCCTTACAGGCCCTCAGCAAAGGTACCGCAAGCCTAATCCTGAATATCATAGAACAACTTGGACAACTTCAGCGTCTCCGGAAAAAAATGCTTCTTGTAGTGGATTCCCGCCCATGTGAACCTAGAGTTCAATGAAATAGCTGATTCCTTGGCTAAAAATGCCAGAGATCTCAATCAAAATACAATCCCAGCCACGTTGGCAGATGGAAATGCTTTTGCAAAGTCAAGACTATTCACCCCTTTAAAAATCAAAGCCCACGATCAAATAACTAATCTTGACATCGATAGGAAGACAGCCACTACTCTCATCAGACTAAGAACAAAACGTCATAAAAACATGAAAATTTTTACAGATGGGACTAGAAAATATCAAAACTGTGGCAACTGCCTTAATGTGGAACTGACACCATATCGTGTTTTTAACCGCCCTGCAGTCGCTGCAGGCCTTCACCTCTTAAACTACCCCACAGAAGAGGATTTGTATTCATTTAATGCCATAGATATAACAAAAACTATTCAAGCACACCATGAAATACGATTCAATAGAGGATACGACACCAACCAACTCGAACATGATATCGTTCAATTGCATTAATCACTTGGTACATTTTATTTAACTCGTCTTTTTTTAAAAGATTTTAAAATTCGATGGTTGTTTTTATAAGGTTACCATAGGTGCTACATGTTTATAGCATGGTAGTAAATTAACGCGTAGGAATTTAGAGGTTTAAAACTCACTTATCGTCAAGAGAACTTAATTATTGTCTGAATATGAAGACATCGTCTGAAAAGTTACATCTGTAATATACTGAGCCATCCAAACGCCGAAGTCTAGGACTTAGCCCAGTAATATATTGCTTACAGACAAAATAACTTTTAAAAATAAGCAAACACGCATTCCACTTTTCGTTGTTACATTTGGGTTAACTCAAAAGACGAATTTTAGGCTGAGTTCATTCTCGTAAACACGCATTTCGAGCTGCGTCCATTTTCGTAAACTAGCTGTGTCCAGATTTAAAATCGCACCGACGAGATCCTTAATTTTTCAATACATTTTCAAAACTTGGTACAGTAGATATCTTGGCTCTGCATCGCTGACTCGCGCATAATTAGGTTAGGGAACAAAAACTTTAAAAAAAAATTAAAGATCTACTCTCTTCTTGAAGAAAAAAAAACTGAATTTTATAGAGATTTTGAATATACACAAAATTGTAGTTTCCTAATTTTAATAAGTAAGGAAAAATTAAATTTGAAATTGACAAATTTAATTGGGTGGTCGTATTTTGAATCAAGTATTAATTTTATATGAATTAGCAATCGCACAAAAATATTTCACATACTCTATAATTAATTTTAAAAAATCTATGTTCCCTATCAGACTCAAAATAATGATTTATAATATTTAATGATTTCAAAATAATGATTAATAATTGTTCTAATCTTTAATACAGATTTCATTTGGACATTCTTTTTTTTAAACATTTAAACAAATTATTCTAATGTAAGTATTAAAATTTAATCCCTGCTCGTAATATTTTTTTCTCAAGTATTTTAGTGTATCTGTGGTGGTGCCATCTAGATATCCGACATGAAAGTAATTATTTTCATGCTTTCAATTTTTATTTATAGACACTTTTATTTCTTGATCAATGTTCTTCCATCTAACTTATTTATTGTTAAAATTAAAAACATTTTTATGGTTCTTGTATCACCCTGTTTCTAATTTTATTCTAATTTTATTCTAATCATTCATTTTCTAATTTTAATAAATTTCTGTCTTTTTATTATTTACAGTAACTTTGATAGGAATAAAGATTAGATTTGATTAGTACACAAGTTTCGATCAATGCATTAACGCACTTCCGATCTGCGTTGGATGGAGCATCACACTTATGATCTCCGGTTTTTAACGTAAAGTACGAAGTAAATAAAAGATTGTAAGAAATTATATCATGGCGCACAAAACGCATTGGTGACAAAAAAAAGGGGGCACTTTAATGTGGCTTGCAATTTTAATGATCATAGTTGTTTTAAATGTTCCACATTAATCGTAATCAACCTAATATGTTTGTTTGTTTTTATTATTTGTTGATATTTTGGTATTTTCAAACAAAATAGGTGCCAAGCTTAAAGAGAAAAACAAGAAAAGAAATTACTTCGCAAAATAAATTTGTCCTGATTTATTCCTGGAAATAGAAAATCATCGGTGTAATTAATTCCATTGGAGGCTGATGATTAGTTTTTTTTTAGAGCCATTAATCTTTCGTTGAACTAGAAATGCAAAAATGACATTACCTTAACCCTTTGTATCACCGCGTTACATATCTGCAACATACATGAAAATTCAATCCTATAATGAGCTGGATTTACCTACAAAATCAAACCAAGTTTAGGTAAAGAAAATATTGCAAACTCGGGGGAACCAAGTCTTGGTGCAGCTACCAATATTATAATGCGTTTAGCAAGAATTGTTCCACGACATAATTGCAGGATATACTTTTTTTTTACAACAATCTCCTTGATTGTATATTTGGCTAAGGAGGGATTGAAAAATGTGGTGTAAGACTTTGTTACCATAAAAACAACAATTTCAAAATTTTTCACATGAAGTTTGAAATATATTGGAATTTTTGTGCTATTTTTCACGATATTGGAGATCTTCAACCAATGCTTTTTATCAATAAATTTTTAATTTTAAGGTTTTAATTTTTTCATTATTTTTTACACGCTTAATATGATGTATTCTAACATTCGCGAAAATATTCCTTAAGTCAGAGTTATTGAGTTACAAAGGGTTAATTTTTAAAGAAAAAATATTATTATAGTATAACATATTTATTGAGTTAGAACTAATACATAATTAATATTTAACTCTTCTGGTGGCATGTGAACCTTTTTTTTTGTGGTCCGCGGACCAAAATATATTAGTTATCATTTTTTTGTGGACTAGTTTTCCTGAAAATATTAAGTTGTCAAGTAATTTTTATTCTCTGAAGGAAAAATACTTATTTTTCTTCCTTTTCGTAAAATTTAGTATATCAAGGGTGCCAAAAAAATTTTCCCCAGGTTTGCATCCAAGGAAATATTTATTTAAATAAAAAAATAATCGTGTAAATTGTTTGTTTTTTTCTCCGTATTTTATGAAGATAATTTTGCATGAGCGCATCAGAAATTTTCTCAAAGAAAGTCAAAAATTTAACCTGTTGCTATTAAACCATTGTTTTGGAGAAAAAGTTTACATTTGCAACAGAATTTAAATTTTAAAGCATAAAAAAGAGGTAATGAAATATCATGCTTTATTAAATTAATATTAGCATGAAATGCGCCTTTTTCTCTTTTGTGTCAAAAGAAGCAAATGTTTACAAGTGGTAATTTTAGTAGAAAATAGAATTTTCTTAAAATAAGTTTACTAAGTTTCTGTTCGCTAATTATTCTTTTTATACTAAATATTCGTAATGATTTAGAAAAAAAACGCGAAATTGGTTGTGAAAGTTGAGCTTTCAATGATCGTGGGAAAGGGATTATTTAATTGGAAAAAATTACTAGAATTTTCAATGTTTAGTTTGCATGCAAATGATATTAGTGCCTAAAGAATATAACATGAAAAGAAATTATTCAACAATGCATGAAACAATATCAAGACTATGGAGGAGAATCCCGAAGTATATTGATCTCTGATTTGAAGAAGAAATTGAAACAGGAGACAGGAATTTTAACCAAATTTTCTCATGGTCAATCATCTGCTTTTCATACTTTATTTGCCGTATCTCTTGCGCTTGTTAAAGCAAAGACTCCACTTACTGATGGTAGTAAAGAAAGAAATGTGCTATTGAAATCGCAAAGGCTTTTGGTGATGAAAAATTAACCTCGAAATTTAACTCAGTGCCGCTTCCTAATCAAACTTTACAGAGGAGAGTTACTGCTATGGGAAAGCAGGTAGAAAAATTATTATTTGATTTAGTTGAAAAAAAGTGCTTATTTTTCACTTTGCCTGGATGATTATACGTGTTACGCAGTAAGAGTTTTCTACTTAGGAAGAATTATTGGAAATGTGTCCCATGACTGCTACAACAAAAGGAAAGGACATCTACGAAGCAGTAAAAAAAGCAATTAGTCAAATATGTTTTAATAAATGTTCAGCAATTGTAACAGATTGTAATTGTAATCAGTAATTGTAATTGTAATCAGCGATGTTAGGAGGGAAAACTGGATGAGCTTGATTACTAAGTGAAAATAATGCAATTTGTCCGACGATTCAGTGCATTATCCATCGAGGATCTCTAGGTGGAAAGTCAGCAAAACAAAAATAAGTTTTCAAAGTTGAGATAAATGTTATCAATAGGATAAGAGGTGGAAATCAGGCACTTCTGCATAGGCACTGTTGTGATAATCAAATTAGGCAGACATAATAACTTAATAAAGCTTTAATTAGCAAAATTAGGCTAGCCGCTGAGGACTACATACTTATAAACATAAATAGTAAAACAATTGAAAATCAAGCACAGTTACAGTTAAAACAAGATGTTAATAAATATCACCACATTCACCCCGAGCTATTTTAAGAGTTCAGGGAGTGACTTGAATCAGTCAGTAACAAAGTCTGAAAGATAAGCAGGTGGTCTTCGTATTCTGGATGTAGTAGGAGGCAAAGTCTCTTCCTGTTTTGGTCTCAAAAATGAGTCAGTGTTTTCCGAAGAACAGGTCTCATCAAGTGAGGATTCCAAAAGTTGATCATCAGTAGCCTCGTGGGAGCTGTCAGCAAGTGGGGTTTTTAGTAGAGGGGTTGCTAGCATATCTGCATCAAGGGCCTTTTCAGGAAGTAACCCTCTAGGAGCCAGGTGACGGACATTAACAGTAGTTTCCCTGCCGTCAGGTAACCTGACATGAGCATATCCCGGATTAGCCTCCAACAGCTCCACTTCTTGAACCATGGGCTGATACTTATTACTACGATTGTGGTTTTTCATTAGAATTGGGCCAGGAATGGTGAGCCATGTAGGTAGAGAGCAGCCAGTGTGGGAGCGTCTCGGATGTGCAAACATTCTTTCATGAGGGGTCTCATTAGTGGCAGTACATAGTAATGATCTAATCGAGTGGAGAGCAGGTTGTAGCATGGCTTGCCATTGATTTGTTGGAAGCCCTTCAGATTTAAGAGCCAGCTCAATAGTTTTCCAAATTATGCCATTGTATCTCTCGACCTGGCCATTACCCGCTGGATTATAGACTGTTGTTCGGCTGGTAGCAATTCCTTGAGCTGTCAGGTATGATTTTAGTTTGTGAGACATGAAAGAAGTGCCCCTGTCTGAGTGAATATATGCAGGCATTCCAAAAAGATAGAAGAGAGTCTGCAAACAGGAGATGACAGTTGAAGTTGAGATATCGGAGCACGGAAAAGCAAATGGGAATCTGGAGTATTCATCAACAATTGTCAAAAGAAATCGATGTTTAGAAGAGGATGGGGCCTTTAAAATCTAAGTTGAGTCTTTCAAACGCTGAGGTTGCTTTGATGAGGACTCCAGAGTTTTTGATAAATTTTGGTTTCAGTTCTCTGCAGATGTGGCAATTGTTGACAGTAGCTCTCACATCAGTGATTGAGTATGGTAAATTTTTAGAACGGATCCAGTGGAACATTCTGGTAACACCTGGGTGACAAAGAGAAAAGTGGAGGTCTTTAAGGTCAGAAACCTGAGGGACAATAGATGCGGACACTCTGGACAAAGCATCAGCAGTCGAATTCTTGCTTCCTGGGCGGTAGACAATATCAAATTTGAAGCAGGCAAGCTCAAGACGCCATCGCAGTATCTTCTCATTTTTTATTTTGCTATTGTGTTGTTGATTAAACATAAAAGAGACTGAGCGTTGGTCGGTAAACACCTCAAAGTGTCTCCCTATAAGGTAATGCCGCCAATACTTCAGAGATTCCACTATGGCATATGCTTCTTTTTCAATAGATGAATGTCTTTGCTCTGATTGATTTAGGGTACGTGAAAAAAAGGCTATAGGGCGACCAGCTTGGCTCAATGTTGCCCCAATGGCAAAGTCAGAAGCGTCAGTTTCTACACGAAATGGAATGTCATTTTCTATTGCAGCAAGAGATGCATTGGCTACATCATCTTTTACTGACTGGAAGGCTGTGGTAGCTTCCTGAGATAAAGGGAAAGAGTTGCAAGCCAAGAGGGGACGAATTTTTTTTGAGAAAGAAGGGATCCACCTTCCATGATGGGCGAACATTCCCAGAGCACGTTGCAATGAAGCAGTATCTTTAGGGACAGGTAGACTTAAGAGTGGCTTCAGACGTTCTGGATCAGGTTTAATATTTTTATTCTCAATTATGTAACCAAGTAGGGATATAGATTGAGAAGAGTAGTTACATTTTTCTTAATTTAGTGTAAGATTAAACTTGATTGCAGCAGATTTGAACCTTGCAAGATTTTCATCATGTTCCTGTTGGTTTGTACCACAAACAGTCACATCATCTAAGTAAGGGTAGGTATCTGTAAGACCTTCTTCTTGTACAATTTTATCAATTGTTCTTTGAAAGCATGCCACACCATTGGTAACTCCAAAAGGGACACGTTTAAACTGAAAAAGCTTTCCGTCTGCCTCAAAAGCAGTCATGTGTTTTTCAGAATCCAAAATCGGGAGCTGATGATATGCATTTCTTAAGTCTATTTTACTAAACACTTGGTAGGTAGCAACCTTAGATATGAGTTCCTCAATTTTAGGTAGAGGATAAGCATCTAACATTGTAAATCTGTTGATTGTTTGAGAGTAATCGATGACCATCCTAGATTTTTTGTTTTCACCTTTCACCACAAAAGCTTGTGCTCTCCAAGGAGAGTTGCTGGGCTCGATGACCTCTTCTTCAATGAGTTTTTGTATCTCTGAGGTAATAAACCGTTGATCTTCTAGAGGGAGACGTCTTGACTTAGTTTGCACTGGTTTGCAATCAGGCGTCAGGTTAGAAAACAATGATACAGGTTGAATTTTAGCAACAGCTAATGAGCAAATTTGGAGGGGCGACTTGCTGCCGTCAAAATTGATGACTAAGGAGGAATGGAGTTTAAGAATGTCATGACCAATCAGAAAGTCAGCACATAAATTCTTCATAACCAGTACTTCAATCTGTTCATACTTGTGATCTAGAAGGTCAAGAGTTACAGTTGCACGCCCAACCACACTTGAGGTAACAGCAGAGTTGGCCATAGTGATAGTTCCAGAGTATGACTTCAGTTGAAGATTGCATTTCTCAACATGTTTATAGTTTAAGAAACTGAGTGAACTCCCAGTGTCTATTAGAGCAACCAATTTTACACTATTTACTGTAACAAATGTGAGGGATTTTTGGAGACAACCAGGGGCTGGCGACGCAGAAGCAATTAGATGAGCAGAGGCAGTAGTATTTATTTTATGCCGAGTTTTCGCTCTACACACACGTTGATAGTGACCTTTTTTTCCACACGAATGACAAACACTGTTTCTAGCCGGACAGTTATTTCGTATATGATTATCACTATTACCACAGAAAAAACATGATCCGCGAGGAATTGCTGCAAGGGTTTCTTTTTCAAAAGCATCATCAGTACAGTCTAGTGCAGCAGAAGGCATAGGTTGTGAGTTAGTGAGATATGAAGCAGAATGAGCTTCAGCCAGTTCAAGAGCACGGGCTTGGTTGACTGCATTGTCTAAAGTGATTGTTGTATTTTCGAGCAGACGCTCTCTAATGCGGGTATTCCGCAACCCTCTAATGAAAGCATCACGTATATACTCATTTTTATAAGTTTCAGCCGAGACTTGTGTGAAGTTACAGTTTTTACTTAGTTGCTTTAAAACTTGAAGAAATTCGTTAACAGTTTCATTAGATAGTTGGTTTCTTGAGGCCAAGCAATGACGAGCGAAAATTTCATTCCTCTTTACTACGTAGAGTGCATCCAAAACAGAGATAGCGGCCGAGTAGCTGGTGGCTTCACTTATTGACTGGAAAACATTAGCTGATACATAATTAATTAGGAGTGGGAGTTTATTATCTTCAGCAAGATTAGGCACCTTTGACAAAAAGTTTTCGAAAGTTTTCTTCCAATGTAGCCACTTATTTTCAGCGTTAGCACACGTGGGGTCGAAGTCGAAACGTTCCGGTTTCAGAAAGTTTTCCATGACGATGAATACCAGTACTCACATTTATCAGAATATAATTTTGCTAATTAAATTGTTGTGATAATCAAATTAGGCAGACATAATAACTTAATAAAGCTTTAATTAGCAAAATTAGGCTAGCCGCTGAGGACTACATACTTATAAACATAAATAGTAAAACAATTGAAAATCAAGCACAGTTACAGTTAAAACAAGATGTTAATAAATATCACCACAGGCACTTAAAGCAATTTTTGGAGGAAATGGAAGTTGAATATGGAGACCTGATGCTGTACATTCAAGCAAGATGGCGTGAAATATTCTTCGCGATAAGAAAAGAAATTTTGCAAAAAGTTTGTTACAGCAGACACCACACAATTGGTAGACGAGATCCGCAACGTCGATTTCTTGAAAGAATAGACATTCCTCACCGATATCATCACCTGATTGATTTGAATCTTAAACACCAGGGTAGAAATCAACTGATGTCAGATTTAATGGGAAAAGTTAATGGATTTCGCAACAAATTAAAAACTGTCGATATTTCTTTAAAATAGAATGAATTTGGGTCATTTTCCAAGCTGTCGGAAATAAAGTGAAGAATTTAAAGATAAGGTGACTCTTATATTAGAATCTTATATAGAACTAATTGAGGAGTTTAACACTAAATTTACGGATTTTGAATTGTTAAAAAGTAGCATGTTGCTGTTTAACAGTCCTCTTCGAGCTAACATTGAGGATCAACCAACTCATCTTCCACTTGAACTGTGTTGAAATTTAAGCAGATCTATTTTTGCAAACGAGGAGAAAGAAACCGATTTCTTCAAACTGTTAGCTAAGGAAAGACTTCCAAATCTGCGAGAATTTGCTACGAAAATTCACGTCAATGTTTGGAAACTCACTTGTGCAAAAAAATTTTCTCATGGATGAAATTTATCAAGAATCACATAATAGAAACCTCCTTACTGATTCTTCTCTACTTCATCTCCTGAGACTCATAATTTGAGGTGGAGATCCATTCTCTGATGGTAGCAGCAGACAGACTTCAATTGTCTCATTGAAAATTTTGTGTGCTGTTATGTAAGTTTCTAACGCCAATGTATTTACGGATTGATATATTATTTGTTTAATATCTGTTGTGCATTAATTGTTAAATTCATACTTCCACATTTAAGTTATTGTAGTCTAGATATTTTTTTTAATATTCAATTAAAATATTTTAATGAACAATCGCACCCTCTCTGCCTTCACTGGCAGACGACGACAACAACAAATATTTAAGCATCTACTTTTTATTTAGTTTGTAATTTAATACTTTTTATTTTGTATAACTTGTTAAAAATTTGACAGTAATATTTAAAGTTCCTTCAGACACAAAAAAGTCTTATATAAAATTTTGATCAAGTGGCGACCTGCCAGTCGACTGGTGTTTTTACATGCAAGTTGGACAGATGTAAGTTGAAAATCTCTGAGTTAACTACTCTCTTCTGTTATTGTTATCTATAAATAACAAATAGGTAAATTTTATAGAGAAGGAAATGTGAGTGTAAAAAAAGAACCGAAGCGAATTCTTAATCTAAAAAAGTTCTTTCAGATAAGATCGAGCTTGGGAGAAAAGCAAAAACGCTTAAAAAAAAATTTTACGTTTGCCAACAAGCCGCCTTTTTTTATGTTACTCAGCAATCGTGCTCAGTAGATACAAAACAATAGGAAGGGAGAGTGAAAGAGTTTTTTCTTAATCAATTTTTATTATCATAACGAAAAGAAGAAAAAAAAGATTTTAAAAACATTTCTCGAGAACAAATTTTACCAATAACAAAGGAAGGTGTGCAGAAAAATATTCAACAAATTCTATGGAATAAAAAAAAAATATTTAAGATTTGATTATTAGTTCAAGATTATCAACTGTCAAACTTGTAGTTTTAAAAAAATGCTAGCCTTTTTACTGCTTACTGACATATGAGTTGAAATTTGACTAGAAGAGCCATTTTCAATTACAACGCGATTTTTTTTTTTAGTCGAAATTCTAATTTGTCAGAAAGTTCTTGCAATTTTTAGTGGTTCCATAGTCTAACTTTAGTTAACAGCTTTACAGAGCCGTTTTTATGTTCATAGGGGCCCTGGGCCTGTCATTATCTGGGGGCCCTTTATGAGTAAATTTAGAGAAAAAAATTTTATTTTGAATAATTTTTTAATTTTTTTTTATTTTAGGAGCAAAAAACATAAATTAATTATAAAAACTTATATACATTATTTTTATCGAAAATTTAAGGTAACAATACTTTTCGCGCTTTTTGAGAGGCGAATCTTCTATCACATCATCAAAATCAATTTCCTGTAAGACATACAGTTTGCTTTGCAGCTCAAAATCTGTAAGACTTAGAAACATCAAATTATGAAGGTGTGCAGAAAATATGCTAGGAGTTAGAAAGAATACAAGAAAATACAGTTTGATTATTAGGTTTTTTTTTATAATCGTTGAAAAACTGACTCAATTTTGAGCCAATGTTTAACTACGTAGCCTTGAAATTTTAAAACCAATCCAGAAGACAAGGAAACTCCTGGATCAGTTCGCAGAGGTATTGAATTGTCATAAGAACTTGGAGGAGTTTATGACCCCGACAGATTTAACATGCACCAGTCACCATTTTATACATGGGTATTATTCGGCCGGCTGAATTCGAACTTCCATTCTTACGAGCAGGAGTCCATAGCCCTACCAACCAAGCTATCGTGGCCAAGTTATTAGTTTATTTTATAACAGCCCAATCAATTTCGAGTTTACGACTACTAATGTTCAGCTCCGTAGCCTTGTAATTTTGAACCCAATCCATCATACAGGAGAACTCCAGGATAAAGTATTGGAAGAAATTTTTGCCTTCATGGAGGACGTTATGATGGAACTAACCCGCATTTACGGTACATAGAGAGGAAGAACACGAGTGCCTTCCACGGTTAGCCTGACGGTAAAGGGACTCTAACCCATGATCCGTCTATAACAGAGAATATTTCACGTCAGCACTGTGGTCGGTAAAAGTTGGGTGTGAAATTCATATCGACCAGCCATCACTGGGATTCGAACTCGGTGCACCTCATTCAGAGGAGAATGCTCTATTCCTTGAGTCCATCTTCATTGAGTAATAACTCTGCGGCAGGTGCCAATTTTCTAATTTTATTAATTGGTACGAATTTTATTGATTTGCCGAAATTTAGTCATCTTCAAAATATAAATGGTAATCCAATCGTAACTTTTGTAGAAAAAAATATGGAAATAAACTGTTCTTATCCATCTGTTCTTAACTTCCTATTCTGCAATAAATGCGGAAGCAACCACAAGGGTTAATGAGCAAAATGAACATGAACGGAGCCTTCTAGTTTTTTAAATAATTGTTAAATTATTAGTTTTTAGAATGCATACTTAAAAAAAAATAAGAAAAACATTTTTCAGTATTAATAAATTGTAATTAAAGACTGTCATCAGATGGAATAGAGCCCCCGATCTCACAGTTTTGTGTTAGATTTCATAATCATCAGCCCCAAATATACAAACCTGCCTTGCGGATATTTTTTAAAAATTTTTTTAAATTCAATAAATTAAGTCATTTGGATACTTAACATTCTTGAAAAATGCTTTCCAAATTGATCAGTTCATTTAGAAGTGAACCATAATTCGGCTTATCTTATTCATTTTCAGCTTATGTATATGCACCAAAAATAAATTCAAAACTAGACTAGATATAACACAAGGACTGCAAACTAAACTGTCGGATATAAAACCTTATTTAAGACTGATAATGATAAAGAGATGAAAAATCTACATTCCTCGAATTAAATATTTTAAAAATAGTCTGCTTTTAGGTTATAATGTTAATTACCTTAATCGTAATATCGGGGTTCCGCCGATAGAAGACATTTAATGTATCAATGAAACACACTAAAGCTTTATATCAGTTAGCAATTAGTTTTAGAATTACAATTATAGAATAATTATTTTTATTATAGAATGAAAGGTTTTAAAAGACAAATATTTGTTAATGTTTAATATTTAATCAAAGAAAAAACATAACCCATATTGAAATCTAACGAATAGCCCCTGATAAATTTTGTGACTAAAAAACCTGATTGATTTCCGGATTTTAGAAACACCTTCTAATTTTACTATTCAATCAAATTGGTTTCGATGTCTTTCATCCCACCTATCTCATTAGTGATTCAGCATATTTTGATATCATTTTTGTTTCGTTCTTACTTAATATTAATTTGTTTGTGACAATTATTTTTTAAACACATTTTTGCGAGAAGCTTAAAAATATAATATTGAGGGTATTAACTGAAATATTATTATTATTATTATTTGTATGCTTCTTTTACTTATATATCATCCACACCGACAATTAATTGTCTGCTCTAAATACTGTGATAATGTAAAATGAGATAGCCAAACAAAACGTACGGAGTTATTTAAATTCATGTTCAAAAGTATTAATTATTTTTTTGAATTGACAATTTCAGTCATCTTTTAGGTATTTAAAACTGCAGCATATCACATGAAAGTATTAAATATATTACACAATAAAGTAAAATAAAAGAGAATTCTGATCCTTAGGAACAGATATTAAATAGTCTCATCATCGAATGATGGAGCACAATTACCTTTTAAACAAATAAAAAAAAATTTTACTTTTTAAACTAAAAATTTGCTTACTTTTAAATAATTTATTAATACTCAAATTGTTGAAAAGATGATATGATAACGAAGCTTTTTATTTTATTCAGGCATTTATTTATATTTTTTTCATTTATTTTTATTTTATTAAATTAAATGCACACGTTTAAAATAAAAACAAAGCTGTCAAAATTTCATATATAGTTTCGATTTACAATTTTAAGAAATTGTTTCGACCTTGATTTGGAAATTTAAAAGTCTTATTAATTAAAAATTTGAGAAGCCTTATTAACTTTAGACACATAATAACAACAAAAATCAGGGAGTTAAAAATAGAAACGAATATGATCAATAAACAATAAAATCATAAGCAAACTAAATAAATTAATTTTGAGTACGAAATATAATATTACGAATTAAACATATTTCATATTTAGGGGAAACGTGGAAAATTTGGTCATACTGGAGTTTTAAAAAGTTTTTTTCTCGTGTTTAAACATTTGTTTAGTTGATGATCATTTGATTTCAATGCTCGATTAAACAAAATCCTATGTCGTTTCTGTCTATTAGCAGTAAGTAAATTAAAATAAAATTTCATTTGTTATCTCAATTTCATCCAGAACAGAACAAATCAAGAGTTTTGGCAGACAGGCCAGTCAAAGAGGGAATTGAATATTGGCCGGCCATTTAAATAAATAAACAAAAAAATCACAACATATATATAAAAAACTGCGCAAACCTTTCATGTTTTCCCTAACCACAACCAAAATTGATATAATAAAAACACTTGCTTACCTCCAACGCGAAAGGTTTATGTCTTCTTAATATCCAACGAAAATTTGATGTAGAAATTCCAATTCACGGATTCTCTTACGATTAATTTGAAAAATAACAAAATAAAATCAACTACAAAAGTTAAGCAAATAAAACTATTGGGCTAGTTGAAATATTTAAGATGATTAAAAAAAATGCTTTTATAAAAAATTAAAAAAAAATATATACATTTTCTATGAAAGAAAATTTAGAATTGAACGAGGCCCAATTTAAAGGCACTATGGAAATCTCAAGACGGAGTGACCCAATGGAATTCTAAGAAGACTCTCCCCCTATTTACAGTCCAAGAAATTTTTCTTCCTAGAAATTTATGAGCAGAAATCAGACAAAGGGGTGTTTCTGTGGATATCTGATATTTTCGAAGTTAGGAAAAAAGAGCCCCGAGGCAATATAAAGAAGCTAAAGACATTTTCCCACAGTGTAAGGTGAGAAGGCTATTTGACAACTCTGTGGGTGGTAGCTACGAAAGTGGGGATATTTTCATTAGTGAAAAGAGCTTTTTATTGCTCTTTTAGTTAGAAAAGTGAAGAGTAACAATTTTATATTTGTAAACACTGCGATTAGATTTTGAAAAGAATCCAACAGTGTAAGAAAGAAAAAAATATGTATATTATGGGCTTCAGAGGGCCTCAGCTCTGAATAAAACTTTAAAAAAAAGAAGAAAAAAGTGGGGTTTGGGGGCCCTCTTAAGTTATAAATAATAATTGAGTTAGAATTTAAAAAAAAAACAATTAATGCAATGAGATTTCAGACTTTTGGGGGCCCCATTAGAGCTCGGGGCCCTGGGCCAGGGCCCACTTGGCCCATCCTTAAAAACGGCTCTGCAGCTTTAACATTTTTTTTTTACTCAGATAACAATTTTTTAAACTATGTTGTAAAAAAGTGGAGAAAAATGATGTGGAGAAAAAGATTAGAAGTTGCCAGGTATAAATCGTAACATTTGTGTCCAAATTTTTAAAAAATGTAAAAAACTCATAGGAGATAAAAAGCCGCTTCCAATGTGAATTGTTATTAAAATGCAAGATAATCATTATAGATGGTTAGCAAGATAACAAGTAAAATTACTTATTTATTACTTCTTATAGTGGCGCGTATTCTATATTTATTAGGCTTAAATATTTATTATTTTCAAAAGCAATTAATTATTTTTTCAAATCCAGGAACAATACATAAGATTCTAATAACTCTATATATTTTATAAACTCAAGAAGGTTCAACTCCCTGGCCCTGGTAGAAATTTAAGTACTTATTCTATTAGGATTAAAAGTAGTCAATCTTAATGGTTTGAGTAGGTGACCTCAAATTTGCTAATTAATAAGTTCAGACGATATTTCAAGTTAAGAAATCAGGCACAAAAACCTACTTTCGCTGAATGAACATACTTTTTTTTTTGTTGACGTATTCAGATTTCTGACCCCAAAAATATAGGGGTTAGCCGCAGAGCCGTTTTTGTGGACCCAGGACCCCGAGTTCTGATGGGGCCTCCGAAAAGTCTAAAATCTCATTGCATTAATTGTTTTGTTTTTTTTCTAACTCATGTATTATTTATAACTTAACCCCAGATCCCACTTTTTTTAAAGTTTTATTCGGAGTTGGGGCCCTCTGAAGCCCATAATACATTTTTCTTCTTTTTTACATTGTCGGACGCTTTTCAAAATTTAATCGAAGTGTTTACAAATGTAAAATTATTGTTAGTCTTCCCTTTTCTAACCAAAAGAGCAATAAAACACTCTTTCCACTGATGAAAATGTCGTAGCCTCCTCACTTTACACTGTGGGAAAGTGTTTTCAGCTTCTTTATATTACCTTGGGCTCTTTCTTCCTAACTTCAGAAACATCAGATATCCACAGAAACACCCTTTTGTCTGATTTCTGATCATAAATTGCTTGAAGCAAAAAATTTCTAGGGCTGTAAATAGGGGGAGAGTCTTGTTACATTTCTTTTGTCACTCTGTCTTGAGATTTTGTCGTTAAAGTGGGCCACGTTCAATTTTAATTTTTCGTTCTTTCAAAATTTAGATATTTTTCTAACTTATTATAAAAGCTATTTTTTTCCTGTAATCATCCTAAAGGTTTCAACTTGCCTAATTGTTTAATTTGCTTAATTATTTTAATTGATTTTATTTTGTTATTTTCCAAATTAATCGTACGTGAATCCGTGAACTAGGAATTTCTATATCAAATTTTCGTAGGATATTAAGAAGACATCAATTTTTCCCCTTTG
Organism: Parasteatoda tepidariorum; assembly: GCF_982258835.1. NCBI lineage: Eukaryota > Metazoa > Arthropoda > Arachnida > Araneae > Theridiidae > Parasteatoda > Parasteatoda tepidariorum. The sequence goes on along the minus strand of NC_141762.1, from coordinate 36,081,641 downwards.
GAGGTAAGCAAATGTTTTTATTAAATCAACTTAGGTTGCTGTTAGGGAAAACATGGAAGGTTTGCGCAGTGTTATATATATACATTTTTTAACATAATTATCTAATATCTTATAATATTTTACCTCTGTTTACATCAATATTTTTTATTTAAGTTAGAAACTTCGTCAAATTAAAAAACATATTTCGTAAATAATTTTTTAAGAGCTAAAAAAAGGATGAGTATTTAAAGAACCAAGAAAGCAATTAGTAAGTGTATAAAAAATGTAATAATTTTGTTTAAAGAAACACAAATTTAATAGTTATCTACTGATGAAAAGTAAGAAATCTGAAGCAACATAATCAAAATGAATATTAAGGTTGATTCAGTAATTTGAACTATATGGAGAGAAATATTTTTATTTATTTACTTAGTTTCTTATTTTTCATATTTTGTGATTTTTTTGCTTATTTATTTAAATGGCGGGGCACTATTCAATTTCCTCTTTGACAGGCCGGTCTGCCAAAATTCCTGATTTAGTGTATTCAGGATGAACAAATATGATTATGATATTATTTTAATTTTATTTACTGCTAATAGAAAGAAACAACATATGATTTTGTTTGATGGAGCATTAAAATTAAATGATCATCAGCTAAACAAATGTTTAAACATGAGGGGGGGGGGGAATTTTTAAACCTCCTGTAGGACCATAATTTTCCATGTTTCCCCTAAATATGAAATATGTTTAATTTGTAATATTATATTTCGTACACAAAATTAATTTATTTAGTTAGTTAGTTTATGATTTTATTATTTATTGGTCGTATTTGTTTCTATTTTTAACTACTTGATTTTTGTTGTTATTATGTGTTTAAAGTTAATAAGGCTTCGAAATTTTTTAATTACTAAAGCTTATAAATTTTTAAATCAAAGTCGAAACAACTTCTTAAAATTGAAAATCGGAACTATTTATGAAATTTTGACAGTTTTGTTTTTATTTTAAACGTGTGCATTTAATTTAATAAAATAAAAAGAAATAAAAAAATTGATGAAAAAAATATAAATAAATGACTGGATAAAATCAGGGCTAAAGAGAATACAAGGGCTAGTTCATTCCGCTCTTAGAGCTGAAGCTACGATTTCCCTCCTCATGACGTCACTGTGTCTACAGATCTCGGAGATCGCAAGCAAAGATATGATAACTTTGCATCTTTCTCTTGTAAAAATAAGTTAGACTTTTCTGGTTATTAGCCTTCAAACTTTAAGTAATTAACACATTATTTCCGTTCATAAACATAGTTAAAAAAACTTTCTTGATTATTATATTAAAAAAATACCATTTTAAACTTATAAAAATGTTTTGCTAGTTGGTGAAAATGACACGATAAATACTTTATTTTAAAAAGTTCAGTTTTAACTTTAACTATTAAGAAAAATGAAGGCATATATCGACACTTTTTTTTATCTACATATTCTTTTATAAAGATAAGTTAAGTTAAATTTAGAATCCCTGATTTTAAAATATGTCGTTAATAGCAATTTGTTCATACTTAATCATTAGGAAACATCAACCTTAAACGCTAATTACTGAAACAAAATAATAATTTAGGTTCATAATGACATCAGAAATTTTACAATTGTTTATAGACATTTAAATTTACGATTATATAATATATAGATATTTAAATTGAAGAGAATATAATTTTTAAAAAAAATCATAAATATTTAGAATAACTACATTAAAAAATATGTTATGAAATTAGGAGAATTTCAACTATATACTATATATTTTATTTATACTTTTTACTTACATTTTAATTTTCTTTGACTTTATCTATTTTTTAATTCTTTTCACCTGCCTTTCTTTATGAAGTAGCGAGGCGGTTTCTATTTAGATTATGAATTTTTAAAAAAGTTCTTTACGACAGAGTAAACGTATTGCGGTTTTATATTAACTGTGTCATTTCGGAATCCATTCTTTACATAGTTGTTCATTTACTTTGGGGAACACGCGAAAAATTATACTTTTTCCTTTTGTTTTTATATCAGAACTTTTGCAAGCTGCAATCGCGCAAACTGGCATTTCGATAATAGTTTTAAATTCTTGTAAATTCACTGCAAAAACTGAGGAAAGTCATTATAGAAAATAACAAATGTCTTAGAATATCTCGCAAAAAGAAATGATCCAATATTAGTTAGAGCTAGTAAGGCCAAACGCTCCGTTCTTGAAGTAAAAGTGCGAGCTTTGCGCCAAAGTGACGTCACTAGAGTGACGTCGGAGGATCGGCGCGGCAAAAGATACTTCAAAGGAGTGAACTAGCCCTTCTATTCTCTTTAGCCCTGGGATAAAATAAAAAAATAAACTTCGTTGTCATATCATCTTTCGAACAATTTGAGTATTAATAAATTATGTACAAATAAGCAAATTTTTAGTTTAAAAGGTAAAAAAGTTTTTTGATTTGTTTAAAAGGTAATTATGCCCCATCATTCAATCAAGAGACTATTTAATATCTGTTCCTACGAATCAGAATTCTTTTTTATTTTACTTTAAAATTGTAAAAATTATATATTTAATACTTTCATGTGATATGCTGCACTTTTAAAAACCTAAATAGTGTCTAAAATTGTCAATTCAAAAAACAATTAATTAGTACTTTGGAACATAAATTTAAATAACTCCATGCATTTTGTTTTGCAATCTCATTTTATATTATCAAGGTATTGAGAGCAGACATAGCTTGTGGGTGTGGATGATATAAGTAAAAAGACATATTAAAAAAAAACTAATTTAATTTCAATTAATGCAATATTTTATTTTTTAACTTCTTGTAGGGGTTAGGAAACTACCCCTGCATCAGAAAGGTTCTGGGTTCGAATCCCGAGCAAGGCATGGATGCTCTTTCCTTTCAGTGGGAGCAACGTTGGCCCACCTAATATGGTGCCCCTGAAAGAGAGGCCAACAAATCTGCCCTGTAAATGCCTGAATTGACAAACATTAACACAGGTGGGCATTGGAAAAAAAAAAATTTAAACTTCTCGCAAAAATATAGTAAAAAAATAATTGTCATAAACAAATTAATATTAAGTAAGAACGAACCAAAAATGATATCGAAATATGCTGAAACGAACCAAAAATGATATCGAAATATGCTGAATCACTAGTGAGACAGCTGGGATGAAAGATATCGAAACCAATTGGATAGAATAGTATAACAAGAAGGTGTTTCTAAAATCCCGAAATCTATTAGGCCTCATTTTTTTTTTTTTTTTTTTTTTTTGTCACAAAATTTATCAGGGGCTATTTGTTAGATTTCAAGACGGGTTATGTTTTTTCTTTAATTAAATATTAAACATTAACTAATGTTTGTCTTTCAAAACTTTTCATTCTGTAATAACGAATATCAAGCATTTAAAGTATCCAGTTCAAGAATGTCAAGTATCCAAATGACTCCATTTATTAAATTTAAAAAAATAATAATAATAAATAAATATCCGCAAGGCAGGTGTGTATATTTGGGGCTGATGATTATGAAATCTAACACAAAACTGTGAGATCGTGGCTTCTATTCCAGCTGATGACAGTTTTTAATTATTATTTCTTAATACAGAAATTTTTTTTTCTTATTTTCTTTTAAAGTATGCACGTTAAAAACTAATAATTTAACAAGTATTTAAAAAACTAGAAAGCTCCACCCCCTGTTCATTTTGCACAGCAACCCTCGTGGTTGCTTCTGATTAATCATTGCAGATTAAGAGGAAAAACGGTTTATTTCCATCTTTTTATTCTGCAAAAATTACGATTGAATCTCTATTTTCATTTTGAAGATGACTAAAATTAGGCAAATCAATAAAATTGGTACCTCCTGCAGAGTTATTACTCAAGGTCACTGAGTTCGAATCCCAGTGATGACTCGTCGACACGAATTCCACACCCGGCTTACACCAACCACTGTGCTGAGGTAAAATATCCTCAGTGGTAGACGGATCATAGGTTAGAGTCCCCTTGCTGTCTGCCTAACCGTGCGAAGCTTTCGTGGTTTTCTTCTCCATATAACTCGAATACGGGTTAGTTCTATCAAAACGTCCTCCACGAAGGAAAAAATTTCTTCCAATACCGGATCCTGGAGTTCTCTTGTCTGCTGGATTGGGTTCAAAATTACAAGGCTACGGAGTTGAACATTAGTAGTCGTAAACTCGAAATTGGGTGAGCTGTTCAATGACTGTTATAAAATAAACTAATAATTTGGCCGCGATAGCTTGGTTAGTAGGGCTACGGACTCGTGTTCGTGAAAATGGGAGTTCGAAATCAGCCGGCTGAATAATACCCAAGTATAAAATGGTGACTGGTGCATGTTAAATCTGTCGCGGTCACAAACTCCACCAAGTTCTCAGAACAATTCTTACAGGAAATTGATTCCGATGATGTGATGGAAGACTTCGCTTCTCAAAAAGTGCTACCTTAAATTTTCGATAAAAATAATGTATATACGCTTTTATAATTAATTTATATGTTTTTACTCTTAAAATAAAATAATTTTTAAAAATTATTCAACATTTAAATTTTTCTCTAAATTTACTTAAAAAGGGCCCCCAAATAATGACAGGCCCAGAGCCCTTGTAAACATAAAAACGGCTCTGGTTAGCCGAGATCTGGGAAATATAGTACCCATTTGGTCAGGAGGGTGATCCAAAATTTGGACTCCCTAATCCTAATTCGCCATATCTCGAGTACTTTTCAAGCGACTTGGAAAAAATTTTGCACAGAATTATAAAATAAATTTTAGCAAATATTTAATATTATTTTATTAGTAATAGCCGAAATTTTTTTTTTAATTGTAAGGTAAATAACTTTTCACATCATTTAAAGTAAATAATTTTACATGGCAAAATACAAAATTTGAGCGAAATTGGTTGAATAGTCCCTGAGAAATCAAATTTTAAAAAAGTCGTATATTTAAAATTTGATTTCTAAAGAATTATTCAATTCTCAAATTTTGTATTTTACCATGTAAATTTAGATACTTTAAAATTAAGTAAAAATTTATATACCTTACAGTTCAAAAGTTTTGCGACTGTTATTAAATAAAATAATAAAAAAAAGTAAATATTTACTAAATTCTTGCATGAAATTATCTTCGGACAAACGAATTTTATAATTGTTTGCTGTTGTTGTTAATTTACGTCGCACTAGAGCTGCACAATGGGCTATTGGCGAAGGTCTGGGAAACATCCCGAAGGATGATCCGAAGACATGCCATCACAATTTTGATCCTCTGCGGAGGGGATAGCACCCCCGCTTTGGTAGCCCGACGACCTGCACGCGAAGTCGAGCACTTTACAGTAGCACAGTTTAACGAGGACCAATACCGCACACCCTCGGTCCCTACGCAGACTGATCCACGTGGTCACCCACCCGCACACTGACCGTAACCAGTGATGCTTGACTTCGGTGATCTGCTGGGAACCGTGTCTTAACGATCAGTCCACTGCGGGACTATAATTGTTTGCAAAGACCTTTCAATTCGCAAGAAATAAAATTAACATTAGAGGGTCCAAATTGTGAGGAACATATTTTGGGAGTCTAAATTCCGAATACGTCGAAAAAAAGGCACGTTCATTCAGAGAAAGAACTTTTGTGTCTAATTTCGTAACTTAAAATATCGTCTGCACAAATTAATTAACATACTTAAGGTCATCCCTTTGAACCAATAAGATTGAGTCCTAGAATGTAAAGATAAGATCATTGGATCAAAAGTTATTCAGGGAGGTCCATTTTTTCTCTCAACTATTTCTACTCAACTACTTCTATTTCTACTCAACTATTTTTGGGTAATAGGCCAACAAAAAATAGGAAACATTATGAAAAGGGCCAATAACACAAGCAGCCTGTAATCTTGTAAATTCAGAGAGAATTTAGATTCTAGTTAAAAATACTAACATGCATAACTAAATTACTCTAAACATAGTTGGAAGGCTAATAAGCAAAAATGAGAACAGTAAGAAGAAAAAAAGAAAGTTACAGAATTTCATTTACCTCAAAGTACTTTTACACTATTATTTCAGTCAGAATTTTTTTTTTTTTACTGTTCCTGTTAAAGTATCTGATTAACACGATTGAAATTTTAAAGTCATATGCTTTAATATTGATTTTTCGAATAAGGAATTCTCCACATTTATTTGTAAAAATTTAAGAAATTAATTCTTACTGGTGACACTGAGCCATTGCCATGAATAGGATTTGAAAATAAAATGGTTATAATCTGGTACTCTGAGAAAGACTGAAATAAATTAGTCACTTACTGTGCAAAGCTCAGCCGCCAAACTATAAATTTTTTTTTCGTATTTGTCTACCTTTTTATTAGTATTTTAGACAGTTCAAGGGCCACTTTTGACCTGCAGGTCATCCCTGAAACAGACTATAAGTTTTCTTTTCGGTAGATATTTTACTATTTATTCTTAATTCTAGACCGATACCACACACCCTCGGCCCCTTCTTAGCCTGATCAAAATAGTAACCCACCAGCACACTCAGCGCAGCCAGTAATGCTTCACTTCAGTGTCCGCCTGGAAACTTTGTCTTATGGTCAGTTCACTATGGTACTGATTGTATAACACAGTTCCATGAAAATTGTTTTCATTACTTGATGTAAAAAATTTGCTAAATTTTAACAATTTCACCTGAAATTTCGAAAGTTTTTGATAAAGCTTCCATTACTGTTCCTTTTTTATAGCTGAGAATATTTTCATCCTAAAAAATAACTATAGACACATATAAAGAAATACTAAAACAGAATAATAGGTTTCCATAAAAAGATTAACAAGATATTTTAAGATAATTTCCATAAAAATGCTTAACAAGAAAAAAGATTAACAAGATACTTTCCATAAAAGATAACAAGATTATTTTTTTTTCATTATTTAACATACCTAATGCGGAAGGTAAAGGCACTATGTTCAATTTCTGCAAAATTAAGATAACAGTGGAAAATTAAAGAAAACATATATATAAGAATCATTCAATTGGTTTTAAAAAATATAACATAGTGTATTTTACCTCTGAACATGTGTATATTTCACACTGTAAATCAAACGTAATTTTCTTATAAGAAAATTTTATTCAGTTTCAAAAACAGAAAAACATCAAAATAAATTTGTATATAATTAAAAATCATAATTAGCATTTTTAATTCTTAATAATAAAACATGAGCAGTAGTAGTTTTATCCATTCTCTGCAATATATACATACAAAATTTTATTTTCAATGTATCCAGTGAAGAGTTTATCAAACCTTCAAACCAACCAATTATGAATAATGCACGATTAACAAGATTTTAGACAACACTAGCAAAGCATGGTTAGCAAGATTTTAGACTGCACCAGCAAAAACAATAAGAAATGGTTTCTTTTGTACTAAGAACTGTTTTTACAAAAAAATTATATTTTTTAAAAAAATATTATAAGCTGAAAAAAAGGGTAATATTTTTGTTTCATGTCCACAACTATTTTTTGGGCTATGTTGTATTGCATTACATACAAGCTGTTAAAATCAAAAATGAAATTCATCAAAAATCACTTCCAGTTGTTTCACATATTTCAAGAATAACAGAAATAAAGTTAACACAATATGTAGCTTACTCAGTGTTTTCACTACAGCGCGAGAATCTCGCATATTTTTTCTTTTCTCGCATTAAAAAATGATTACCGCGAGAAATTCGCGCATTCTATAAATCAATTTCTCGCATTTTGGAAAAAGCTTCGAATTACGCCATTTAGAATAAAATCCGTTTCACTTTTCTTCCTGTATCTTTCATTATTTTCAACATCTGCCCCATAATCTAGCCTCCCTATTTACCAGTATTGTTCAGAAACTTTTCGAACACGACCACGGAACCCCTTTCAGAACGCATTTCTCTGCAACCACGTGTTTACCGTAGGTAAGGTTTCTTCATGTAAGACGTTCAAATTTTTTATGCACTTATGTAAGATGGACAAATACCTTGTAAAGGCAAAATCTTCTATGATGATGCACCAAAAATATTCAATGCTTTAAAAAATAGAAGACGTTAAAAATTTATTATAATTAAAGAAATTATTTTTTTTTCAAGAGTTTTTGCGTTTTTTTAGTTTTTAGAAATCTCACTTAACTTTTTGAAATCTCACCCTGTTTTTGAGAAAGGGTGAGAAATTCTCACCCATTTTTTTTTTCTATGATGAAAACACTGTTACTAGAAGGAGAACTTGTCATTGCGACGAATTTGAAAAGAATAATACAATGGATATGAAACAAATAGAATATAAGAATAGAATGTATACTTTAGTCAAACTTGTTTATATAGTGCCATTGCAATATTATCAGAAATTCAAAAAGCAAAAATTCAAAGTTAAACATTAAAAAATAAAAAGACTATAAAAATGAATAGAAGATATAACACCACAAGAATTTGATCAGGAAAATAGAAACAGGCACAAGAACAACAGGAATTTAGAACCTATTCAATGATTGCAGAACTTTTACTCCTTGTCCATTTGCACTGTCGTGGTGTTGTACCCTTGACCATGATTAGTTAGTGTTCCTTTGACCACGTCAAAGGTACAATATTCCTGATTGATTGACGACTTACTTGTCCATTAACTGGTCAGAGGTACAACAACCAGTTAGAAGTAAATATCATAGTTAAAAGCAAAACTATACGTTGTACTTTTGACCACATTACTATTTTTAAAAAAATTTAAAATAATAATAAAAATAAAACTATGGTCTTAAAAAAATTATATATGACAAAACACACATGATACTGATTAAAATAAAATTAGAAAATTTAATTTAACTTCAATATTCAAATTGAAAAAAAAAAAACTTTTTACTGCAGCAACCATCAACAAATTTTAATTTATTTCTTGCTGTGTTATAGTTTAAATAACTCAACACGTTATATGATTCACAAAAAGAAAGATGAGAGACCTAACTATGTTACTTTTCATTATTTATCGACATAAAATTTGAGAACAAAATAAACTAAAAAGTAGAAGAGTTAAACCTTTTCATAGAAAAAGAAATGCTAACACTCTGATGCTTAGCTTCAACAAATAACATAGTTTTAGGTAATACAATTTAAATGTAAGAGAACTTAAATAAAACCTCTATGTAAAGTTAAGTTCCCCCATATTTAAATTGTGTAGATACTAAAGACAATATTGGTTATATGCTGCTTTTATATTTTGATTTATAGCATTTAAAAACTTCGGTCTTCATTTTTGATTAATTCCACTTTTTAACTTTTAACAGTTTTAACTCATAACAGTTTCATATAGGTAGGTATTTTTTTACAATCATTTAAAATTTTTAAGTATAACACTTTATAAAAAAAAAAGCCAAAAAAATCACCAATCAATTATTGTACACATTTCACTCTTTTCTTAAATGGTAACATCTAATATGCAATTTGATTATAATATTTTTCTATGATAAAACATGTTGAAACAATTCAGCTTTAACTCCCTATTTTTTTCCACTCTAAAATCAGTAGTACAAAAAGAAAAGATTATTTCAGCATAGACGAATTAAAAATTATTAGCATGAAAAAATGTTTATTAAATAATTACATTGCTACTTCTGAGTGCTTTCGATTTTAATAAGACAAAGAAAGCCAAGTACAATGTGAAACAGCGAAAGTTAATAACTAGTAATCTTTACAAAAAACTGATAAATTTTAACAATATATGCTTTATATGCTGGTATATATAATAATCAATATAGAGTTTAATAAAAACTAAAGCACTTTAAAAAAATCAGTGATTTTTTAACTAACTTCGTCAAATTTGAATAAGACTACAAAAGAATTCAAACTAATTGTACAAGTGAATAAATGGTTTGAATGAAGTTTGTTAGTTCTATTAGCCGGGCGCAAGCGAAAAGTCACCAAAAAAGGTATATCTTCAAATTCCACTGATTTAAACAAGGATAATTCAGTATCATCATCTGTTGCATCAACTAGGATTGCCAAGGCACCAAAGGTATTTTTACTTGAAAATTTAAAACAAAAATAATAACGCAACAAATTAAACCTTTTTTGAGTTGGTCCCATTCTGTGATTTTTTTTTTTCTTTTTTTTTTTCTCATGAGATGCAACCCAGAAGTTGACAAGACTTGACGATTATTCTGCAGCAAATTACAATACGGAAATCTTTCTTTTTAAACGCATTAAAATTAGTAAAAAAATTTTCAAAAATGATTAAATTTCCTTGCACCTAGGAAACAAAGAAGTGCCAGTTTTTTATCCAAGTTTTGAATCTGTGTTCATTTTATCTAGGTTTGCATGCAAGTCTTTTACCATTAAGCCACATAATTTTTAAATAATTTTTGATCATATCTGAAATTTAGTTAAAATAAAAATCACAATAAACAAGTTTGACTGTATTAAGAAAGCAATAAATAATGAAATTAGGCTAGGTTAATATTTTTACTTGTATAGCTCAGCTCATTTACAGTGTTGTAAGCATTAACAGCAATAAACATGCTATTATTATCATACTAACCAACGAAATCAAATTGTTTGCAATTACACTGCAAATTGCATATTTTACTTTACGCAGCTACTATTATGTGTTATTGAAAAATCCAAAACTAGATTCAATTTTTAATACCATTAAATCCAGTTAGATTTTTGAATCCATTATGTGAAGATTTTTGCCACAACTACAAAATTTTATTAAGCAAACAAAATTGTTCAAAAAATTATAATACTATTATTATATGTTATAGTTTAAGTGATAAATCTGGTGGTTATTAACAATAAATAGCTATTATTAATAATCATCAGATATTAATAACTGGCAATTATAAATATTAACTGATTAACTATATTGACTGTAACAAAAGATATATTATACATAAGTATTATTTTTTCTTAAAAATTTACTCTGCAAGCCATATGAATGATCATGAGCAATAAACTGAAAAATTCAGAAACACATATTACATCAAAATTGATTTAATTTAATATGAAAAACCAAATTTTCATTATTTTCATAATTTTAATTTCCGACAATTTAGCACAGTTTTCAACTCTTCTGCTTCCAAGTTCAGTTTTCAGACATCTGAAACCCTAACCTTGGATTAAATGTTAATATGGTTAAATACATAACTTTAATTAGCTTTTGCACTTGTTGAAGGACCTGTACTTATCTGTCCTTGGTTATCAAAGAAATTTTCCATACCTTTAGGAAGTTCACTTTCACTTAAAAATCGTGTTTCTGTACCAGTTGTTCCTATCACTAAAATATTCCGTTTTAAATCAATACAACATTGATGACGCTTTAACATATCCAATCCCAACAACATATCCATAGTTTGTTCTTCTAAGATAGAAAAAGATGACTGTAAGAAAACATCATTGATTTGTATATGACCCAGATGAACGCGACCTATAATTTTTTGAACACCAACACCTTGGGCTATACCAGCCCATCTTTTATCAACCAGTCTCATAATACCACAGCGTTCAGCACATCTTTGACTCATGATCGTGGTTTGAGCGCCACTGTCAATAAAAGCTCTCACAGGATGGCCATTCACTTTACAATTTATATAAAGCATTGTTACTTGTCCAAAGCTCTCGGGATGATATTCGATGGCAGCCTCCATATTAGTATCAACATTTTCTTGTCGAATTTCTTCAGCAATCATACGTTGAGTTTCAGGATCAAAGGGACTAGCATTTAACATCTGAATTCTCTTCCTCTCCCTTTCAGATTTCTCTGTTAATTGCGTATTTAAAACTTCTGCAAACAACTCTTTATTACCAGACAGAAACGCATCAGCTAATTTGGGATTATTCTGTCGCAATAAGGCTAAGCTCTCTGGATGGTTTGTAAGTTCTAGCCTCATACGTTCAACTCTATCCAAGTTATTAGAAACTGGAGGAGCAGTGGTAGGAGAAAGTATGCTTCCTGATGAAGAATTTCCCGGTGAAACTGCATTTTGTGGGAGTCTTATGGAGCCAAAGTCAATTCCTAAATCTGGTAACTGACTGGGTGTCGATTGTAACATCATTTGTTGCACAAGGAGGACATCACCTTCCTGAATTCCGTAACCTATGAGATCCTTTTTATTGTCTAAAAGTGGCCTTCCTTCGTGAGTTATTACCATTCTTTCAGAACTGAAACCTACTTCGCATTCGCACAAAGCTTTAAAATTTTCTAATTCCATATCAGGACTTACTTCTAAGGTAACAATCAAATCGGTCAAAGTCGTAACTGTTACTTTCATCTTTAACTATCTTAAATTACAATCAACTTTAAAATTATAAGACAATACGTATCAATAAGTAAACTAAATGCTCGTGTAGAAAACAATAATCAACATGAAAACAAAAAATTCTGAATGAGCTTTCCTTTTTTTGATTTCATGTGTTGCCAACTATTGTTTTCTTTTCAGAAATGAAATCTGACACCAACTAAAGGCATTTTCTCATATACGCAGTGAAATGTCACCAATCAAATTCCCTGTTTGTAAGCAATCTGGATTTTGATTGGTGAAATAGGTCTCATTATCGAACTCAAAAGCTTTAACAAGAATAAACCTTATGTTATGGAAAGATAACAAGGTGAGACGATTTTAACTGCTGGGTTAGCCGCATTTTTATTAGAACAGAAATAAAAAGACTTAAGCGTTTTCGATTAGGCAAATAAACAATTGTAGATTTTCAGTCTGAGAATATAACTGATGTTTAAATTATGGCTAATCGAACTGTAAAAGATGCTCAATCTATTAGAGGTACTAATCCTCAATATTTAATTGAAAAAATTATTCGATCCCGTATTTACGATGCCCGATACTGGAAGGAAGAATGTTTCGCTCTATCTGCCGAGTTACTTGTGGACAAAGCTATGGAGTTGAAATTTGTTGGCGGTGTCTATGGTGGTAATATAAAACCAACACCTTTTTTATGTCTAGTTCTTAAAATGCTTCAAATACAACCGGAGAAAGATATTATCATCGAGTTTATTCGTCAGGAGGATTTCAAGTACGTGCGTGCATTGGGAGCTTTTTACATGAGATTAGTTGGAACATCACTGGACTGTTACAAATATCTAGAGCCTCTTTACAACGATTACAGAAAACTTAGAAAGCAGGATCGCCAGGGAGAATTCCAAGTTGTATTCATGGACGAATTCATTGATGAACTTCTTCATGAAGAAAGGCTATGTGATGTTATTTTGCCCCGAATCCAAAAGCGACATGTTTTAGAGGAAAATAATGAGTTGGAGCCTAGAATAAGTGCTCTCGAAGATGATTTGGATGAACCAGAATCCGAGGATGAAGATCTAAAAGAAAATGTCACCGCTGTTGTCCACGAAAAATCTCGAAATAAGAGCTCGAATGAAAGTTCTCGCAAAGAAAAATCCTCTGAATCCCGTCGACGACATAGCCCCTCTCCTCACAGACATCGTTCATCAAGACACCAAGAACGAGAAAGTGGCAGAAGGCACAAACGCAGCAGATCAAGAGAAAAGCACCATTCAAAGAGAGACAATGAAAGGCGTCACCGTTCACGGTCACCCAGAAAAAAGAGGGATCATGACCGTAAAAGTCATCATAGCAAACATTAACATTATTTCACAGCTTAAATTTTAAAAATAAAAAAATACTACATTATAGTAATGTTTCATGTGTTGTCATTGTGATGCTTAAAATTTAAATAATTTCCTACACTCTTAGAAAAAATATTTTACAAACCCATTTCATGATTTTTTAATGGAACTGCCTGATTACATTATTCTTCCTTTTGAATGTTTCTATAAATATTGCCTGTTTAAATAGCAAATTCTTTATTGTGCTAAAAGTGAGGTGCATTAGATTTAATAATACAATTTTTTTTTTTTCCTTTTTTATCTACAAAACTTCTTAGAAAATGAGTTTAAATGTTTCAATCAGTTCATTTTGATGAATAAATAATTCAGATTCATGCAGTTTGTGTTTTAATTCATATTTGTTAATTATCTCCAAAACTGAAGCATTTTCCAAAATATTTTTTTCAAATCATTAAAATTTTAACAATCCTGACAAGCTCTAAATAAGTGATCAAAAGAGATTAATAAAATATAACACTATTCTGTAAAAAAAAAAAGTTTTCTTATGATTATTCAAAATAATTTTGTCAAAATGCCTTTAATTTCCACAACTCTTGATAATTAAAGATTTATGTTTAGATTTTGCATAAGATATAATTCATAAGTATACTTTAAAAAGCTGAAATCATTAACCCTTTCGGGGACAGTTAGATAAAAACTGTCCCATCTATTTTAGGCAAAAATGTATAAACCATTAAAATTGTAGAAGTTTTTATCTTTGAAATAGCAAAAGGTTTAAAAAAGAATAATATTCCTCATTAATGATATCTTTTTTATACTCATTTATATTGTATTAACAATGTGGGCAATTATTAAATTACATTCATAAATACAAAATTTTATCAAAATCTCCTATTATTGCTTGAAGTGTAATTTATGAATTAATATAAGTATTCGGATAAATAAATTTTTTTTTATTTTAAAACACACTATTTGAATACTCCATGTGTTGAAGATATATTTTTAAATGTTTAAAATGCTTACTTAAGTACTATGTCTAATCGAGTTTTGAGTTTCAATATAAGTTATTTGTTAAGACAGAAACTAACATACCTCCTTAAACTTATGTTAGTAGCACATTTTTCTTTCGATTTAATGTTTTTCTATTTTATAATTAAATTCAATAATTTTTTAATATTTATTGCATATTATAGTTATGTCTAACTCTAACTATTTTAAGTGATTTAAATAGCCTTTTTTTATCAGTCGAGGATCGATACAATGACCTCTGTGGTAAAACAAAAATTTACACTATGTCGCGAGGACACGTAACTAGAGCATATATTTAATTATAATTCATAAATACTAGACTTTGAAAAGAACATTAAAATGTATGACATCAAAAGAATAATTGGCATTAAGCAGTTTATGATGTCAATATTAATATAATATATTAAAGGCAAAAAATACAGTTCATCTTTTTCAAATAGCACTTTTTAATATTGTGCATAGTTTTTAGAAAATCATTCAAGGCTTTTTCTAGATTTTGAAATTTTCTTTCACAGAAACGATGGCTTGAAATTTTGACACGGTTTTCAGTCTTCAGAATTACATCATTATTTTTAATTATTATAAACCTAGTGCTTTGTAGGAATTAGGATAATTTAAGCAATTTGTGGTTTTCATGTAATTTTTCTATCATCCATTTCCTTTAAAAAATTTAATTTCTGTTCTAAGCATATAGCATTAATCTGTTTATGAGCAGCTAATTCCACTAAAAATCATACGTCCAGAGAATTATTAAGTCTAAGCAAAAATAAAATCAATAAGAATGGGAATAACTTTTGTTTTAAATCTACCACTTCTTACAACACTTTACAAAAAGAGAAAATGCTATTTTTAAACAAACTTTGATTGATGAATTTGTTAAACCCTTTGAAAAGAAATTTGCATATGACGGTATGCCATCACGAGGATGCAATATGCATTTCAAATTCTCAGTAATGGAAAATAATCTTTTTAACTGCTGAATACACCCAAGACCTTCAAAAAACAGCTGGTCTGTCACTCTTTCTTCATTCATAGAGATTCACGATGCAGCAGTAACATCAATAGTAATTTTAATGATTTCCTTCAGATCTTTGCTACCTGTTGACTCATTGCCAGTGGAAAAATGCTAGTTTTCAAATCGCAAAAATGTGTAACACCTGTTTTTGGAATGGTTTTCTCGAAATAAAAAAAAATTAAATAACATTTTGGTCGCTATATCAAAATGAACGTTTATTCTGCAACATTCTAATGGGTGTTAAAAGGACATGCTATCTATGAAACAGCAAACACGACATTATGTTTTGGTGTTTATAATGAAAGGGTCACAGAAATGGGGGTCGTACTAAAGAGCGCAATATGTATGATTTCAATAAAAATATAATATAAATATTAAAATTACCTGCCAAACAAAATCGCTATGCCTAAAAAAATGTTTTAATATAGTCTGCACCATTTAAAAAAATACCACTGGTTCCAGCCAACTCTAGGTGAATAAACAGCTTATTTCATAATAGAGGTGGTACATTAGTCAAACTGAAATATAATGGCGCAACAGCTCACAGTGGGTCTTGGCTACTCATTTCCACAGGGTTTTAAAAATCTTGTATTTTTCATTTTATATTAAGACACGTGAAATTCGAATTGCACATTTAAATAGACACTTATTGTAGCAATCAATTTGCACCAATAGTATAGTAATTCGTGTAATGTTTCAGCAGTTGTTCCTATTGTTGATTTTTTAAGATCCCAGTGTATTTCATAATATATATTAGATCAGAATCTCTGATTAGTATATTTACTTTTTAACACAATGATTCTATTTTTTTCGATCAATTTTTTGTTGATTATTAATTTCCTCATAGATTTTAAGATCTGATATTTTTAACACAATTTTAATTTACAACAGACCAATATAGAAAAACGCATTGAAGTAATCCTTTTTTGAAGAGTACAATTTGTGTGATTTAGTTGCAAATCTGTGATTTCGCCGTTGATTTTTTTTTTTTTTTTTTGTAGTTATTGCCACGGATTTTCAATTTATATTTTTTTCTCAATTTGATGACTTACAAATTATGAAAAAGGAAATAATTAGTGCCCCCTACAGAATGCGTAAACAGCATTCATCATGTTAGAATACATAATTATTTTACATATATTTATCTTAGTTATAATATTTCTTATTTTTTCATGAATGATTTTATTACTTTTAGTCCTAAAAAAAGCAAAATTTGAAATCAAGACTTAAGAACTAGCAACTAGGTTTCTAAAGAGGTCTTTGATCACTAACATTTTTAATGTTGGCAACTGTTTAAAAATAGTTAAAGTCATTTTAAACAAAATTGAAATAAAAATATTAGATTAGATTCCTTAGATTTGAGTAGTTATATATATAATTATGCGTTAATTAATTCAATTTAATATAAATTTGTACACATTTTATAGCAAAATATAAATTCTCTCCATTTAAAAAAAATGGTATTAAATGCAGGGTGCGTAGGTGTTTTTAAAAAGTGCGTATTTTCGTTTTATAAAAGCCTTTAAAGATGTCTATTTTATTGGGTGTTTTTAAAAAGTGCTAAATTTTCCCTTTTTCAAAATGAGATTTTTCCTTCACTATGTTGATTTTCGCTTCGAATAATGCAAAAAGACACAGTTCACATTCAACATTTTCACAATTAATTCAACCCCAATCTATTTCGGAGTATTGTCAGTGCCTAGCGTATGAAAACGCCATTTGTTTTATATGATTCAAATTTTCATTGTCAAAACCAATGCTCAAAGGGTTTTTTTTTTTTTTTTTACTTGACTTGACGGTCCAAACAAGATAAAACCGTCAATTGTCAAAAACTTTCCAATACTGCTCAATTATGATATTTTTTTAAAGTGCTTAAAAATATTTTTTGAGTGCCTAAAAGGTGCTTATTTCTTGTTTCATAATTTGGCTACGCACCCTGAAATGAGACTTCACTTAATACAAATTTTTAGAGAATTAGATCTAAGAAAAACTTTCTAATAGAAAAAAAAATTATATTTTCAAGCATCTTATTACATTTTGACAAACAAACTAGAGCTGTGCTGTACAAATAACTGATGCAAACCAGAGCCACAATTCAAAGAATTTTTTTTTTAAAAGAACATTAGAAAAATAAAGATTAATTAATAAATAACACCATCAACAGAATAAAACAAATTTTATTTTAATGATAGATCAAAAAATATTGAAGAACAAGTATATGCCATTTCATAACTTGTAAGCTCTAAACATAAAACTATTTTAATAAATGCGCAAAAAAAATAATGAAATTTCATATAATTTCTAGTTAAATAATAAAAATTTCAATCTGTGTAAGTTTTATAGATCACTATTGAAAATTTACTTATTTGTTTTTTACTTAATTTTTGATCTAAAAATAATACAGATTATTTAAATATATATATATTTATATCAATCTTTTTATCGATTTAACCAAAATTCAGATTGGAGTGGAAGAGTATCATGGTTGCATTTCAGAACAGAAAACTGATGTTTCTCCTTGAAATTCAGTATAGAAACTGTGAGGGAATTTTTGAACACTTCAGAAAGAATAACTTAAAGAAAATACCAAAAGCAGGACAAATCAAGCATGTATTTAAAGTAAATAAAGAAGTAACTTAGATATTTTCCACAGGCAAATTAAACCCAACTTTATAGTTATTTTCATAGCCGAACAATTAATGCATCTAAATAATAGTAAAACTCCCTCCGTATATCACTTTCAATACTTTTTAACGGCAAATATAGTATTGATGGATAAATAAAAGTTAACAAGAAGCAATATACATAAATATGCTGAATTATACATTAAAATAAACTTAAGAAAACTAAAATTTTGCACTTGGTTGATAAAAAAAATAATATGCTTTTAACATAACAAAATAAAAATATATAAACTGGGAAATTAGTAGTTAATTACAAAATAATAAATTTTACAAATACTTTCAAAGTGAAAACTTTGACAAATGTTTTATTTATCTAAACATTAAGTTTCATCCCCTCTTGAATTGTATATTATTGTATTAAATAAATTTTTTATGTTTAACACAACTAAAAGACTCCTGAACAAGAGTGAAAAAGTCAGAAGCAGTTAAATAAACAATAAATCTAATCCAATCTTCTAAAGTTAAATATGGAATGTTTTTACATAATGTTAATATTAATGAACACAATATATTTAAAGCAAGTAAATATGATAGTGTTGAAACATTCAGAAGTAAAATTGAGATCATTGCATCCAGTGATATAGATAGCAGTGTAATCATTATCTAAGAAATTAACAGTCAATTCAAATATATATCTAAATAATAAATAAAATATTTCAATTGTAATATTTGTGTAACTTAAAAATAAGTAAATTGTTTAATACCAGTTTTAAACAGTAAAAGATTCAGCAAAGATATAAAAATATTTAAATAAGAAAAACAGTTCTGGTTAAAAACTTCTTGCAACAATTTTATGAGATAAAGCAGAAATATTTTCTACCAGAGTTCCAGCTTTTAGTCCAAAATTTTTCTGACAGGTGGCACAATAAGTTTCAGTTTACGCTTTTTTGTATAAAATTCTATTATTCAATTACAACATGTGATTGTGGCTGGATGATGGATACATTGACAATATTGTTATTTTAATTCCGTGACAGATTTTGAAAAAAATTTTGTGATTTTTCAGTTTTTCTTTAGTTTACAAATTGACCAATTTTTAAAAAAAGAAGAAAAAAACTTACGGGAACAGTGCTACCTATTAAATAAAATTTTGAACTAAAGACAGAAACTTTGGGAAGAAAAATTTATGCCCTATCACATCAATTTGCTTCAAGAATTATCCTTTTTTTTTTTAACATTAACCTTTTTCTTACAACTAATTATAAATATATATATATAATTTGATGATCTTTAATAAGAAGAAAAAAAACAGTACAGTAAGAAAGGATATTTTCTATAGATCCAGGTTTACAATCTTGCATTAAGGTTACAAACTTAAAAATTTTACTTAATTGAAAAAATCAACATAAAAAAAATTTGAAATGATTCCAAAAGTAATTTTTCCTGAAGTATGTACTGAGAAGAAT
Source organism: Parasteatoda tepidariorum (assembly GCF_982258835.1). Taxonomy (NCBI): domain Eukaryota; kingdom Metazoa; phylum Arthropoda; class Arachnida; order Araneae; family Theridiidae; genus Parasteatoda; species Parasteatoda tepidariorum. Next base: position 36,061,932 of record NC_141762.1, on the reverse strand, counting down.
ACTGTGACAAGCAAATTTTTATAATCAATTTAATTTACTAATATTCTTGTAAAACAAAATTACACACCACTTTTATAATGTGACCAACTGAGCCAGAATACAAATATCATTCTATATACAAACAATGCATTGAAATCTGGAAAATTATTGTGAATGCCAAGAACAAATTTTTAACAATTATTTAATGAATTTATAATACCATTCAACAACACAGTTTTAAGGGGTCACAGTACCTTTAGGACAATTTTCTAACAAAAATTATAACAAGCATTTTTTTTTTGGTGGCTTTACATGCATATTAATATGACTAAATTTTTTTAACAGTTAAAATTCCCAATTTTTAAATATTTTTTTTAAACATTTTTCTAAAACAATTTTTTTTTATCGTAATTATTATTGTTATAAATTTGTGTATTAACTTATTTATATATCAATATTTTCTAAGCTTAATTAATTGCAAAACTTGCAAAAAAATTAAACATTTAACACATTGAACACTGAAATATAAAATGAAGTAAATATTTAAGTAATTTTTAAAATGTTTATTCAAAGCACAATTTTAGAACATCATGCCGATTGTAAAAAAAAATTTACTTCCAAGCTTTTTATTCTATAAAAAAAAGCCGTAAAGATTCAAGTATCATGTAGGCACCAAAAAAGCATCAATGTCAAAAAAGCACTTTCACATTTTGTTTTTGCAGTAAAAAACACGGTTTTTATGCTTTAAATTGTTCATAAAATTATAAATAATTTTATTAGAGAGATAAAAAAAATCTCAAAGTGTGCATTGAATCACTTGAAGTTTTAATATAAGTAATAAAAACTGTTTTGTCAACTTTTGGGCAAAGTGACCCCTTAATGAAACCAAATATTTAAAAAAGATTAATAAAAAATAAAATTACTGTCAAGAATAAAGATGCAAGAAAATTGTGGATTTTAAAACACAATATTGTTAATATATATAGTCATTCAGTGATTTTTAATAGGTGAAAACAGTTTAAGAAAAACCATAAACATAAAAATCAGATGTGTGCAGTTAACTCGTAAGCAGGGGGAAAAAATATACTCAGAGCATTGACACAACAGACTATATTAACAACTTCTTTTATAAACAACTGGAGTAAATATACATATTTACACTAATTACAAGTATAAAAGGCCTCTAATGAATTTACCATCAATTCTATAATCCCAACAAAAGTGTGAATTTTTTCCTTTTGCATACTTTTAAAAGGCTGTAATATAAACTATTTTAAATCTAAAGCAAAGACAATAAAAAATTTATATTATCTTGCTTGATCAAAAAAAAATTTTTTTTTAATCTTTTGATATTCTACTATTGTATTAAAATTCTTATATATATACTATTTTTAATCTAAAGCAAATAGTTTTAGATGGAGGAATAAACAATAAAATACAAAGTTCCCAATAATATACAACTAAACTATGCAATATCTTGTAAAAAAATTTTACAATTAAAATTTGATTTTTTTTTCTTCCTTTAAACAAAACACTTATATTCAAAAACGTCAAAAAAACAAAATGTACACAAAATTTCTTCCTTTTTGTAAATTTAGTAATAAGAATGATAGTCATTACATAATTAAAAGAGAAGAAATTTAGAAGCAAATAATACAGCATGTTTTACTTGATTATACTATTAATTACATATCTAACTGTATATGCAAATGCTGCAAATCCAATAATAACAGCAACATTAGTGAGTGCACTTAAAACAGCTTGGCCTTTTTCAAACTGAGAACCATTTGAGCTACGAGTAGAATCAGATCTTATATCAGAGTTCCTATTATTATTCAAAAGTTCGAGTTCACTTATGACTTTTCTAGAATCCTAAAATAAATAGGATCAAAAATCAATAATACAAAAGAAAAATACAAATTGCAATTCATTCATTATATGATAAAAACAACTAAATTAAAAAAACAAACATGATATATGGTACTTGGAGTTTTAGCTTGAGGGTTAAAGAAATAATATGACAATAAAGGTCATTCAAATCAAAAATTCACTAGAAAATCAATGTTAAGGTCACCTGTAACAAAACTACATAACCCACAAATTTTAAGCAAACAAAACATAGCATAAGATGATGATTATATGCATTAAAAAAATAGTAGTCCAGGATGGTCATAGCTTACAATTTTTAAAAGCATTCAATTAAAAATGTTTTAGTGCAAACAAAATGTTTCTTCAGTCGAACCCCGCTATAGTGAACCGTCTGCGGACTCAGTAATCTGTCCACTATAACCGATGGTTCACTATATCCAAATTTTTTGAAGAATATTTTTTGCATAAGACAGTTGAATGATTGAAAAATGGCTTTGCAATTTTGCATAAGTCATTTAAAAATTATTAACTAATTAACAGATAATAAAGCAAAAATTGATGGAAAAAGTAATTACGTCGCTAAATATTAGTTTTATTTTCACTTTTTATGAAAAAATTTTGTGATATTTGATTGAACACAATTTGATTTTAAATTGAATTCATCAATTTTCTTATCGACAATGTGCAAAGAATGCAAGATTTTTACATTTTGAACAAGATTTCGAGCCATCTTGACAAAGCATCTTCTCCGTTTTCTCTTTCAGCTCCACGCAGTTTTTTCGATGAAACCATGTTTTTGTCGTATGCCGCAAGAATTGCACTTCAATTTTGACAAGGAAAATTCCTTACACAGTGTCGATTGATTGGTTCCATCATCAATACGCTTTACAATTTTAACTTTGTCCTCTATCGAAAACGCTTTTCTCTTTAGAGAATTTGCCATTTTCACTGCTTTTGAAATAAAAATCTTGTCTCAAATAGATAATGTAAGAATATGAAGAGAGCAGCTGTAGAATGAGTTAAATTGTTCCCCTTCCTGATTGTCAAGGGGTGATTTGTAAAGAATATGGTTTGAACTGATAAGAAAATTCCAAGAATTCAGCAGGTGTCCAAGTTAACTAGTTGTAGAGCAAGCTTGGGGAAAAGAGATAAAGCGAGGCTTGTCAGGGAGGAGGGAGTATAAGATAAATGATCTGTTTGACATTTATTACAGTATAGTTAAAAGTGATAAGCATAAAGGAGAGTAATATGACACATTTTATAGGAATGCATTCATTTTCAGTCCCAACACCTACAAGTTTAAAGATGGAGGACTGAAAAAGATATTTAAAGAAATGAAATTTGAGTCCACTATAGCCGAGTTTCCAAGTTCTAAGCTGTTCACTATAAGCGTTAAAAATAACATTATTTAAATAGGAATACGGACGGGACCGCTAAAAAAGTTCACTACATCCGAGTGTTCACTATATCCCAGGTTCACTATAGCGGGGTTCGACTGTACTTATTATATCTATGCAATCCTCATTTATTTTATATTTTTATTAAAACATATTATGTAAGTCCTTTTTGAAAAATTATAATTCTTTTATTGTTACAAAAAAAAAATAGTCACCAGAATTAAACCTTCATCCCAGTAATCATATCATTATGATTCTCCCCTATGGACTAAATTTATTTTGATTTTTAATTTTATAAAAACAATGCTCAAAACATATCCTAATACCCATTATAAACAACTCAAAACAGCAAATCAAATTATCTATTTTTACTATAGTAATACAGGTACAAACTTACTTCAACTAGGTCTGGAAAAAGTTCACAAAAAATAGGATCTTTCAGGTTAAATTTTAGACTTCTTTTGGCTAACAATCGTTTCTGAAAAAAATTATCAGAATTATAACTATTAAATTACAATCTTAAAAAAATAACATATTCCACATGGAAAAGATTTTAACAAAACTTTAAAAAATTATTATAATTTCATTATAATTTTAATGTATTTAAACACTTCTTGAAAACAATTTTAAGTGCTTTAATCCAATTCTTTAAGACAATTTTAAGTTATAAGTAAGAGTTAAGCAAAAGATTCCCACAATTTTATGGCAATGTGGTCAGAATTGTGTATAAGTTATCATGCATTAAGCAAAACCAAAATTACTAACAAATTAACCCTAAATAAACAAATAAAAGATATATGAACAGTCATAAATCAAAAAAAAAAATACACAATGCCTTTTAATGATATTCTAATGGTAATTAGAGTGGCAAAATGAGAAATTGAAATTAGAGTTGTAATTAAATTGCAAAAATTACAATCTAAATAATAAATTTAGTGTTTTAAAAAATTAAAAATTGTTTTATAAATGTTATAAATAATTAAAATACAAAATGCTTCAAAAAATCTTTTAAAACAATTGTAAAATTGATTAAGTAGTAAGTAATAAAAAATCAAACAAATGAAATGAAATGCTACACCAAAATGAAAGCATATTCTGCTGAAATTAAAGTGCAATAAGGTATTTTAATTTTTTTAAAAACTTGACATTAAGAAAAATTTAAATATGTATATCTCAGGGTCTAAAACTCTCGGATGCCTGATCATTACACCGGCTAAAAATTCTTGTCCGCACTCGTTTTAGAAAATTTTACATGTTCTTTCTTTAAATTAAAAGCCTTTTTTTTCTTTTTTGGAAAAAAAAAACAATTTTTTAAACTAAACTAGAACATTCTAGAAATCTTTCTTAGCACTTGGATGACTTCATTGCTTGTACTAATATATTTGCATAAATATGTCTCTATATTTGAATATATTAGTTTTAATTTATCCTGCTATGGTTATTTTTTATTATCTTATTTATTCAAAGATATGAAATAATAATTGCTTCTTTTTCATGCAGGGTTCGTTGATTTAAATCAGCTTGATTTAAATCACGATTTAAATCTTGATTTAAATCAAATGATTTTTTTAAAAAAATCATTAATTTAAATCAACTAAATTTTTTTATCTATAAATATTGATTTTAAAAGTTAAAAAACAGCGTTTTAAATTTTTGATACTTTTATTACTTACTTTAATCAGTATTAAAATTTAATTTAAATAAATTGCTGCATTAGTTAATTTTAATTACGAAAAATTAACGAAATTACTTTCTTGGTGCGTGTTAAATTCCAACACATAAAAATGTTTTGATTCTTGAGATTGAAAGTACAGATTAAAGTAAACATTTAATGCTGTCTTAATATAGACTTGCATAGCTGTAAAAAGTAATTAATAAACATGAATTTTTTTCAAAAAATAATACAAGTAATGTTAATTAAAATTCTACATATTGAATGAAAAAGCGTGAATTAAAATCTACATCATATTTTATTGGTGGAAAATAAGCTTGAGGTTATATTAAAAAGAAATTACCCTAATATGCCAAAAAGGGGCAGATGTTTTTTTCCTAATATAGTGTCATTCTTCCCTTTCAAAGTCTATTTGATGCAGTAGGGTTATTAACTGGTATTTTTTTCTCATAATATGTTTACAGTATCTTTGACATTATCTGATTTTCCATAAAGAAATTTTTGTGAAAAAAAATTCCAATGAGTACATAGATTTTCTAAAATTTTTTTTAGCTTAACTTAATCTATTTTGATATAGAATTAAAAATGAATACTTTAATATAAAAATATTTAGATTAAATATTTATTTACTTTTTTGATGAATGACTACATTTATAAACACAGTCTGCTACATTTATTTTGCAATTTTAAAAATCAAGAGAAAAAAAAAAGAAATCACAATTTTAAATTAAAGTTATGGTTTGCAAACTGAAACTTTGTTTTAATAGTTAAAGTACAGGGTTCTGTCCAAGCCAAATTTACTATCGTTTAACGGTACCTTTACAAATTCAACTTTAGGAAAAATGATAGAATAATCACACAAAATACCTTTTCCTAAAATTTTATTTTTGTGTCTCGTAAGAAATGATAAATCCATATTTTTACTATATTTGTGTTGATTTTTTAATATAATTTTTAATTTTCACAAAATAGGTACCTCTCAGAAAAACCCAGAAAGACCCCTGAAGTATTCCTTAAATTCTCTATTTCATCTAGTCTTTAAATTTTAATCACGCATTTGTTTCAAAATGGTTGCTATGCATTCAAAACTATGTATTATAATGAAATATTATTTTAGTTAGAGCTTCTAAAATATTCTTACAATATAGTTTTAATATTAAGTTAACTTGATTAAACATTTATAAATTTTTTAAATCATAAATTAAAGTTCTTAGTGTATTTGAATAAAAATCAAAAAAATCTGATTTAAATCAAAAAAATCCGATTTAAATCAAAAAAATCTGATTCTTTTGATTTTTTTAAAAAAAATCAAAAAAATCACGAACCCTGTTTTCATGTAATTTCAGAAAAGTAAACAATGTTACCCTAGTTTCCATTCCATAACATGTTAATTAACAGTGAAAGACAACTAAAGAGTGATTAATGAATGAAAGTATAGGAATTACAAAGAATTTAAAATACAGAAAACAAAATATGAAATAATTGTTAATTTATATTCGGAATAATAAAATACAAATAAATATGGAAATATTTACTTCATAATCTGAAGTTTCAATACTGCCCAAAGTAGGGTTTTTTTCAACCTATTAATAAAAGACAAGAAATATATTACTGAAATTAGTGTTTAAGCAGCCTTACTTCACAGTATCAAAAATTGTTAAGCTTAATCTAACTTGAACTACATACTAATTTGTTTCATCACAATCATATTAAAATCACTAAATATGAAGCATTCGCTACTTTTAAAAATTAGACATAAAGAAAACAATAACAAATTTATTAGAATAAAAGACAATTAAAAATCTTCGACCAGCTTGGTCGCCTTTGCAAACTCACTGTTTCACAGCTCTTCAGAATATGCTATAGCACTTTTCAAGGAGACATTTCAATAAATAAAACAAAAACTCTAGGTGCAACATACTAGATTCTACAGTTTAACTAATAGTGAGCATAACTTGAGAATTGTGAAAAATTTTAAGGCATTAGCCTAGTTGGATATCAAAGTCTGTTTTAAAGTATGCTTAACATAACCAGAATTTGTTTAAAAAAACAATGAATCAATCTTATAAATTGCCTGACACTCCCAAAACCTCACACAAAAAGGAGAAAAAATCAAGAAAAAAAAGTTCATAAATCAGAAAATCTTAAAACCTTTTAATTAATTGTAAAACCAAATTAAGAAATAGTTTATTATGTTTTAAAGTTTAAATTCAGATAAGGCAGCAAAATAACAATCGACAATTATAAAAATCTATTTAACTCTCCGCAACCAAAATTTTTTATTACATCACTCACAAATTCTGGCAAATCTAAAATCATCACCTGTTGCTATTAACATTTACACAATCTAATTTTGCCACAAATTTTTTTATCTTTCCTATTTGATTTTAAAACATCTTATGACAAAAAATAATGAACAGCTAATGTATGTATTTTGTAAAGAAAAAATTTAAAGAAAGAAAAAAAAAACTTATTCTCTAGGTGCATGAAAGTTTTACTTTTTCTGTGGTTTTTATTAGTATGTCATGTTCAATGTGCTTATATACTTTTAAAAAGCAAGAATAGATCAAATGCATTTATATATGACGCATGTAACAAACGACATATTTATGTGTCGCTTGTTACCACGCACAGCAACCCAGGGAGGACGGAAGTAGATTCAGTCAGTCAAGTTTAGAAGAGAAAAAGAAGGGGTGAGCTACAACACCTACACCGTGGATCTCAGTCAGTAAAAGTCCCTTTCCCTTATTTATTTTTTTACTTTATTTTGTAGTCAAGAAATAGTTTAAGGGTACTGTAAATTGTATCAAATAAACTAAAGAAAATGCTACTAGTGTAATAATCATTAACAAGGTTAAATCTTCATTTTAATTATTTAGAAACACTGGACAAGCATGCACAGTTTTGGATAAACACATACCATAAAACTGAGAAGACCAGTTAAAATAGTGCCAGCTGACCAAGCTGGATTCCAAGTATCAGGGTGAAAATCACTAATACTGAGACAAAGTCTTGTATTGCATTTAAATCTTCCATTTGGAGTGATCATGTAAATGCTAGGAGGTTTGAAAGGAAACTCTGCGGGAAACACTAGTTTACCATGATAAACACCACCTAAATTGGTATTTACAAAAAGAAAAATGTAAGACACTATTCAATTTACCAAATACAGACAAAATGTTATATAGTGATACAAAAGTTTTAAAAAAATAATTAATCTAAAATTAAGCTGTTGCACATCCATAAGATCAGCAGGTCCAAATCAGGATAGAAGTAAATTTGATAATGGCAACACTAGTAGTGGTGTTGTCATAAAAAACCAAGACGTCATTACAAAAATTAAAAGGCATAGTCCAAATCATTGTTCAGTTTTTAGATCAGAACTAATCGCCATAAATGCGGCTCTGGAACACATGATTTCCATTGAGAGTGCAAAGAATATCTGGATTTTCACGGATAGTAAGAGCTCAATACAATATCTGAGCAATTGGCGAAACATCGGTGACAGAACTGGCCCGTATATCATTAACAATTTGAAGACTTTCTCTTCTCACAATGACATACATCTACAGTGGATCCCCTCCCACGTAAACCTTTACTTTAATGATCTGGCCTATGAACTGGCCAAGGAGGGTGCTAATGATCCTATAGGTAGTAGTGGCCTTCTAACATGCAATGAAATCTATGCAAAAGTAAAGGCCGACAATAACAGGACTTGGAGGATTCCACCTAGTCATGATTGGTATCAACAAAATAGTCCTGGGGCTGCCCTGGAGCTAAAAGGTGATAGGAAACTACAGACAGCTATCCCAAGACTAATCAGGGTCATCCCCGTGGACTAACATTTGTTCAGGGTCAAAAAACTTTCCCTGTATGTCTAAAATGTAATGTGCACCAGGTTATACCTGATCATTTGCTGTCCTGTATGGGGCTAGAGAAGAATTTTATCTTGGAGGCTCCAGCGATGGTATATGATTTTCTGTCAGTGAATGGTCTTCTGGACTTGGTCTAGCCTTGCTCTAGGCCAAGTGGAATAAGTAACAACAACAACAAATCAACATTCACTACAGCGCGAGAACGCGAGAAACTCGCATATTTTTTTACATTCTCGCATTAAAAAATTATTACCGCGAGAAATTCGCGCATTCTATTAACCAATTTCAAAATTCGGGAAAAAAAATTTTCTCTTTTTTCGCCATTTAGAATAAAATCCGTTTCACTTTTCTTCCTGGATCTTTTATTATTTTCATCATCTGCCCCATTATCTAGCTTCCCTATTTACCAGTATTGTTCAGAACCTTTAAGAACAACAGAACACCATCCTTCCGAACCACAGAACCTCTTTCAGAATGCATTTCTCTGCAACCACTTGTTTACCGTAGGTAAGGTTTCTTCATGAGACGTTCAAATTTTTTGCTCATTAATGTAAGATGGACAAATACCTTGTAAAGCCAATATCTTCTACTCCGAAACGGACAAATGAAAATGAAACAAATGTGGGTAGAAACGATCAAAACGAAACAAATACGCATTTGAGCAACCTAATGAGAATAGCTGATGAAAAAGTAGATGTAGAACATTTTCCATATGATGATGCAGCAAAAATATTCAATGCTTTAAAAATTAGAAGATGTTAAAAATGCATTATAATTAAAGAAATGATTTTTTTTCAAGTCTCTTTGTGTTTTTCTTTTTTTTTTTTAATTTTTGAAATCTCACTTAACTTTTTGAAATCTCACCCTGTTTTTGAGAAAGGGTGAGAAATTCTCACCCATTTTTTTTCTGAGATGAAAACACTGCAGGTCCATGATTTTGTGCACCCTAAAAAAGCAGGGCTGGGTTTTTAACAGGGAAAAAACAGTTTTTTCTAGGATATGGTAAAAATTAGACTTTTACTGGTAAAAACCTGGAAAATATTAACTTGTGTTTATTTATTTCAGGATATCGTGGTTTGTTACATATAACTGATAGGAATATATATTATTCCTATATTATAATTCATATTAAGAATTATTAGATCATATATATTTACATATATGCATATAAACAAGTAACAAACCATTGGACAGTGATATGATGTTAGCTATCTTCTGAATTGTAATTATAAAACTAATTTGCCATATAACAAGTTGTGGCAAATCTTCTATTAAAAACTTAGAAAACTGATAAATGTATTAGATTTTAAATATAAGCTAATAATCATTAATTAAATATTAAAATCATAACTACACATTACATTATTGTATTATATCTTTGTATACTATAACTTTATTACAGATGTATGTATATACAGAAAGATCAACTGCGCAAAATTTTGGAACTTCATAAAAAAGAATTAATTTTTTTCTTTTCTTTTTTTTTTTTTTTTTACAAAAGAATAATTGGAACATTAAAAAATATACAACAGTGATATAGGCAAAATAAGAACTTATCTTATCAAACTTTTGTCCTTTATTGTTATAAAATTAGATTAGGAAAAAAAATTTATTTTACTTATTTCACTCCGTATGTGGACTTTTAAGATCAAAATTTTCCAAAATAATCATTTGTTCAAATGAACTTGAAGTATAAAAAATAACTTTTTATGTATGAAGATTTCAATATCAGAGGAACAACAAAAATGAATATCAATTATGCCTACACATTAAAAATAAGAAAAGAACACTGACAATATTACATAAATGCATTATTTTGGCCAAAAGTTAGATTAATTTATAAATTAATATAAGATGAACATTAAAAAAAAATATATAAATACTTTTTTTTTATTTTTTTGAATTCCTATGTTCAGAACTTTTTTAGTACAACTATAAACAAATGTATGACTAACCATCCACTCTTTAAAGGAGTAATCATAGCAATTGAAAAATTAGAATAACTTTCTATATAAACATTAAAAAAAAAGAATTAAAAGTGTATAAAATACACTTATAGATGACATATAAGGTTCAGCATAGGAACAATAGCACAAAGCTAGTGCAGAGAGGCAAGAAAGATTCATGTATAAAAGATTTTTTTATGAATGATGGAAACGCATCAATAAATAGATGATGGTAAGCAAACATTCTGAGAAGTGAATCTTTGAATGTAAATGAGGGTTAAGAAGGAAAAAAACTAATAAGCTTATGAGCATATTTTAACTGTTCATAGACATGACTTTTTCTTTACTATTCGATTCAATTTCTTGACTCTACGTAAATCCTAAATTTTTAGTATAGCCTCCAATTTTCTATGTATAGCTTAAATCAATTTTTATTAGCCTAATATTATTCAATTGAAAAATGCAAGAAATTTTTTTTTCATAGAAATGGAATCGAATCCTTAGCAAATACGACCTTACATGCAATGAAATGTTTCATTTTGAAAAGCCACTAACAACCACAATGTGGTTGTTAGTGGTTTTTCGAAACATGTGAAATTAAAAGATGTCAAAACTTTACCTTTATAAGGAGTGTCCTCAGGGCCCAAAACAGCAAAATGCCTAGAAGAATATTTCAGTTTAAAGATATTTTTTAAATTCAAAAACTAAGTAACTTAATTTTTTAAAGTCAAAACAAAGAATAAATTTAGTAAACATGCATTAAATAATTTTTTTTTTCAAGTTTAAATAAGAAGTGATAAAAACTAAAAACAAACCAAGTTTGCCTTAGAGTATTAAAAATAACAAACATTCTAAACAAGGATTGGTTAGGTGAAAATATTTAAAACAAATTAAATTAATAAATAATATTAATAATTAGTGACGTTAAGTATCTATGAGAAACTGAATAGAAGATTTTGTTTTTGGCAAAGGTATCAGGAGTGTTCAAATATTTCTCTAGAGAATATGAAAGATGATTCTCGTATTACGTTTATTTTTCGTAAACTTCATTCTCGCTAGAGTGCAGTTAAAATTTAAACTTTATCCATCAGACAGTTTTATTGTTATAGTCAATTAAAGAAATAAATCTCAGTTTATTTAGAAAAATCTAAAGAAATTGGTTTTGAGCAATTAATAAACACTTCTATTTAAAAGATTAAAAATCTAAAGAAATCAAAGCCAAGGTGTATGAGGTTAGATGCAAATTTGTTCCAGTATTTGTAAATGGTAAGAATTGCATGAATGAGCTTAATACAGCTCCAAATGATTAACATTGTTTCATACATCTAACAGAAGTGACTTTCTCTGAAATGATAGATGAAGTACAAGATCTGTTTTGCGTGATTTATCAATTAACGTGCAAAAAATAATTAAGAGAAAAAAAAGTCATCTAGAAAAAAAGAATTTCATAAGATAAAAGTAAGAGAGAGAAAATCGACTCATTAGCTCTCAGTGGAACATAAAAGTAATGGTGTGATTCATTCAGAGACTGTTTGGTGTTTTTTCAGTTTCATCTTCACAAGTATCTTCATCAATACTTGATAGTGAACGAGACATAAGATAGTACTACATTTCAGAAATATTTGAAACAGCCTGTTTTGAAGGTGATCCGCTAAAAAAATGGCAGATGCTGAAATTGGCCATCAAAGTGACGTCCACAGTTTCTGAGGATGCATGCTTAACACCTGTGCTGATTACTTGCAAAAACATTAAAATGGATAAATAGAGAGGAGAGCCTTATGTGTGGTTATTGCACTATATTTGTCAATATATAGTGCAATATATTTGTCAATTGTCTATAGGTAAGATAATTGAAAAATTTTAAGACTTAAGGAATTTTTTAATTTGCTTTTTTAAAGGACTTATTGAACAACCCTCAAAAAACTAAGAAAATTTTGTTATTTTTAAGGAAAATTTAATTATCTGCAAGGGAGAGTTAGAGAATCTAGATACTGGTACAAGGAACTAGCAACTAAAAATTTTCTCACATCCCAGGGTTCCCACTCTATGATGAGATTGAAATTCAAGGACTTTCCAGGACTTTTCAAGGACCTCAACAAAATTTTCAAGGACCTTAATCTAAGACCAATTTTAAAAATTATTCTCTTCTATTTTACTGGAAGCAACAATGCTTGTTGTGGCAATAATTAATTTCAAATATAATACCTAAATGCTTTGTCTATATAGAGAGAAGAGAGTATATGTATTATGGACTAAAATTTATATTTTTTTAAAAACAACCCTACTGGTTTTACATATTAATTCACAAAATCATTTTCAGCACAATCTATAACTAATGGTAATGAGGTGTTAATGGTGAAATCCTTTAATCCTGTGTATTTCCATGTGAAGGCTGCATGAAAGACAGAGCTAAATCTTAGGTATTCCATATTCCATGACTATTCCATAACCCCCTCCTCTCCTCTATTAAACATCGTTTCTGAAATTATTCATCCATAATTTACACAACCTTCTCTAAATGTTATGCAGCAACAATTCTTTCTGAAAATAAAAATTAGAAGGAACATATCCCATTTTCACCATGTTTAAAAGTATTATTCGTTATGTGTAATCCACAACTGCCAATGAATATGACCTGGTGGGAATATTTCTCTTTTAATTCACACTGAAGCTTCTAATAGAATTTCCAATTGACATAGGGTCCATCCATGGATAATTGAAGTATTTTAGAGAGCTTTTAACCATCATCCATGCATTTGTAAAAAGAGGACAAAATATTTTCTGCAGTTCCATGACCCATAAATTGGGAGGTAAGATACTTAGTGCAAACTTTATTATCAATTCCTTACCATAATGTCCATCTGCTTAGATTGTCGAGACTGATTTAACGTCTCATCAAATAGTACAGTGTAGCAATCAACATTCTTCAGCTCATTTATAAGAATCCCTTTGAAGTATAGTGCCAATCCAAAGGAGCCCAAATAGGCTCACTTTGTGGCACTACAAAAAAATTGTCTCGCTATACAGCTATCAGTAAACATTTTGGAGAACAATTTACTAATCCCTTCACAGGAGTTACATGAATAATTACTAGTGATGCACTTCAGACTCCAGAGAATTTCAGCATCAAGCACATTCCTTTTGACCAGATAAGAAGACAATGTTACCTCGGCCACTAAAGTTTCTGTTTCACATGGGGCACACGATGTTGAAGGAGTATTTACACCAGATGAATTAGACGTTGATGTCTTTGGAAAAAGAGAACTCAAGGCATGAGACTGCTTTTTTGTTTTACCTTTCTTTCATGTGTGATTTCAGAGCAGATTCTTCCATTTTCGCGATATCGATCTCCTTCATGCATAATCGGCACTTGGCTCTGAACTTCTTTCCGGGCATCGATAAAATCCATTCTTTATAAGCTTGATTATCCATCCATTGGGGATTAAAATAGCACTTCCCAGGCATAACTAGTCTAAACTACATAACACAAATACGAAGCCGTGCCTTTGCGAATACGCTTTACAATAAAGTTTTGAAATGACGCAAACGTAAGGACAAGTGCGGATGGTAAAACGGCAAATTTATTGAAAACTACAAGGTACATATTGTAATGAAATTCGGGATTATTCCAGTTTCGATAAGAAAAAAGAAGATCTAAGCATATGCGACAGAAGATGAAGTGGAGTCTTGCCCCGAACGCATTGATTGTCTGCTGTGCTCCGCGCGCTTGGCAGACACCAAGACGCTATGCCCGGTTAGAAACGGTGGCGTTAAAAACCACGTGAGTGAGCTCGGGAACAAAACAGAAAGAACGAGAAAGATCGCGGGTGTTTTATAAAAAGGGCCGCCGGCAGTATTGGACAAATTCAAGGACCTATCAAGTTTTTCAAGGACCTAAGACGTTTTTCAAGTACTTTCAAGGACCTAAATTTAGCAAAAAAAAATTCAAGGACTTTCAAGGACCGTGGGAACCCTGCATCCGTTTGCATGTATCTACTTAGAATTCGTGAAAGTTCTTTAAAATTTATGAAATAGAAGAAATCAATATGATACTACAATATTTAGATTCTTGTAAATTTATTAAAATACAAATAATGCTTTATATTAATCTAAATTTTATTATTATTTAGATGAAGTATTTAAGAGTTTCAAGAAAAATTAAAAACATATGATTTATGGATTAAAAAAAATAAGAAGAATAAATTTTTAAAAAAATAATAATAATAGTTTTTACAAAAATTATTAAATGCTACAAATAATATACCATTCTAAAATATTCTGAGGTAATGGATGGGCTTTCACATAAGGTACTGGATCTTTCATCAATCTCATATAATCTTGCTTCAGGCGACGTGTGGCCATATTTCCTCTTCTATTCATTTTGGAATCAAATTTCAGTACACAAATTTCTAGAAATGATAAAAAAGAAAAACTATAATAAAAACAATCAAATAACAAATAATAATAAATACTTTATATATTATGCAAGTGATAAACTTAAAGAATGCCAAAATAAAGCTAAACAAATACTAAATACAACAAATACAATAATAATAAATATAAACAATAATTAAAAATCTCTAAGTCTAGAAAATGTGTGATAAAAATTTCTCTATTCAAAACATAAAATATTCTAAAAAAAATGTAGGTTATAGCAGTAATTTTCAATACATCCTCCCAAACCATGAGCTTAAAAGAATTTTAACAAAGGGATGAATCCTCAAATTAATATGGGTATAGCCTGTAGTGTAAGTTACAACTTTTCCTATGACATCAAGCAAGAGAAATTATATCAGCATTTATTAAGGAAGCAAGACCTTGGACTACATTAAACCACCAATGGATAATAGTATCAATATAAATGCAAACAAAAATAAATCTTGAGCTCCTTACTATAACTTCCTATTCAACAGTTTACAGCTGCTTATTAGAGCTTATTGTGTGACGCGATATTTAGAAAGAAATAATTTTGCTTTCAAAGAAAGAAAGAAATAATATAATTACCGAGATAAAATTTCCTGCATTTCATAAAATAATAATGATATTAAATACTGCAGCTGAGTTTCAAAAGAAAATTTGTTTTAGTTATTTCTAGATATACTGCTTAAGAGGCTACATGGTTGTTATAGATCCCGGGTTTGATCCTCGAGCCGGGCAAGGTTGACTCAGTCTTTCATCCTTTCAGTGGGTCGATAAATGAGTAGCAAGTATGCTTGGGAACTAAACACTCAGGGTTCCACGTTCGGCTGACCACCTAACCGGAACATCTGCTCCTGCATCCTGGAGTTCAAGGTCAAGAAAACTGAGATGGGCAGAGTAGGCCTTGGACCTCTATGGGCTGTCGCGCCACAGAGTTCAATTTTTTTTTAGGTTGTTATATTTAGAAAGGTTTAGCTTTTTTGGCAGTCCAGATTGAGTTTGTTTATTACTATTTGTTCTTGTTGTAAGCAGTGCAAGTTTAAAATCTATTTGGCACTCTGGCGATTGTAGTTGGTACAATAGATCATGATACAGAAATATTCCCCCATAATAGGCACACAATTAAAAATTTGAATTGAATATTTTTAGTTAAGATAAAAGTTCATATAAGAATAATATTTACCCTCACCCCTGATCATTTTTATTTGATTGCACCAAAACGGCCACTTACTCTCATTTTAAAACTTTTTTCCTTATACACATTATTTTCTATGTTACTAATACTTCAGCACAAAATTAATGCTACTTCACTTGAAATCATCCATAACTATCGATCAAATTCACATAGATGAGTCAAAATAAAATTATATATCACTTAAGATTAAAATTTTAGTAAAACAAACAAATCATGTGTGAAAAATTTATAAAAGTACAAATAGAGTTTCTTTTTTTTTCTAATTTACCAACTCAGAATTAGTGAAAGGGGTTTTAACACTCTTACAAAGACAAGTTGAAGAGGAAAAATTTATTGTAGGGGTAAAGATTAAAATCTTACGATATGAAATTGACACATTTTATTTTACATAAAATGGGGGGATGTTTAACCGAATATCAATACCTATTGCAAAATCATAATCAATAATATTTATTACACTCTAAAAATGAATGCAGAAGTAGAACTTTAAAGAATGAAAATATAAGTAAACAATGAAATATTTATAAAACTTAGTAACAGAAATGAAAAATGGAGCAGATTTATTCAATCTCAATGCAAATATAAATTTCAAATACCTGGTAATGCTTGAAACGAAAATACTTTAGTAAACTAGATAGCAAATACGTAAAAAAAAAAAAAAAATTTCTTTCAAATGCAAAAAGAGGCTGAAATTCACAGCTTTCGAAGAATTTAAAGTTTAAATTACAATATGTAAACAGACGATCCCAAAACAAATCAATCAAGATTGACGAAATCTAAAGGAAATGTATTACGTACGCTTTGGGTGCATTCAAGAAATCTGAAAGGTTCAGGCTGCACAAAAAGTTACATCAGTTGTCTTTCATAAATAGTTTGAAAACTTCAAATTCTAAGAGAACGAAATAAACTCAGACGAAAGAATTGAAGCAAATATCAATAGTGATATTCCAAATAAATTACGAAATCTTGCTTCGCATTCCGCACCTCGCAAAAGCTTTTTACTCGCGCGTGATTTCGGGGACATTTCAGTTTCTAAGCGGTTTACGGTTCTGCGTGGAGGTGATTCTGCGTAAAGGTATTCACAAGAGCCTTGCACCTCTACTCACAGTTGCGAAAACTTTAAAAAAAACTGCCGATTGACAGTAAATATATTTCACCAATCAGAATTTCTTCAACAGCGATCGAGTTGTTGCAGTTCATTTACGTCACATAGGAGCTGCACAATAGGCTATATTGGCGATGGTCTGGGAAACATCCCTGAGGATGATCCGAAAACATGCCATCACAATTTCGATCATCTGCAGAGGGGATGGCACCCCCGCTTCAGTAGCCCGACGACCAGCACGCGAAGTCGAGCACTTTACGTTAGAAAAGTTTAACGAGGACCAATACCGCACACCCTCGATCCCTACGCAGACTAATCCAAGTGGTCACCCACACGCACACTGACCGCAACCATTGATGCTTGACTTCGGTGATCTGGTCATCACCGATCGAATTTTAGGTTATGAAATCATCTTTTCATTAGCGATCGAAATGTTCTGCAGGTGGCGTAAGCCATAACCTACTAGAAGTTATGGCAGAACTCTATACATGCTTTCCCC
The DNA here is from genome assembly GCF_982258835.1 of Parasteatoda tepidariorum. Taxonomy (NCBI): domain Eukaryota; kingdom Metazoa; phylum Arthropoda; class Arachnida; order Araneae; family Theridiidae; genus Parasteatoda; species Parasteatoda tepidariorum. The sequence goes on along the minus strand of NC_141762.1, from coordinate 36,043,976 downwards.
ATTATCGTGTGGAGATTCATAGAGGAAGGAAGTATATTAGCTTCTCTCTTGATTTTCATATAGATTAAAAACTTTGAAGTTGGAAAACTATATGGAACTGAAAACTACATTAACCCATTGGGGACTGGTAATTCAGAAAAGCATTCGTACAATATCAGAATCAAGTTGTAGTAAAATAAAAAACGGTAACTTAAATGTAGTCTTTGCTAATTTGGCAGACTTACTTTGCTTTTACTTTAATTATTGTTAGTTTAATTGTTGTTGTTGTTAATTTGTGTCGCACTAGAGCTGCACAATGGGCTATTGGCGACGGTCTGGGAAACATCCCGGAGGATGATCCGAAGACATGCCATCACACTTTTTGATGCTCTGCGGAGGGGATGGCACCCCCGCTTCGGTAGCCCGACGACCTGCGCGCGAAGTCGAGCACTTGACGGTAGCACAGTTTAACGAGGACCAATACCGCACACCCTCGGTCCCTACGCAGACTGATCCAAGTGGTCACCCACCCGCACACTGACCGTAGTCAGTGATGCTTGACTTCGGTGATCTGCTGGGAACCGTGTCTTAACCATCAGTCCACTGCGGGACTGTTAGTTTAATCATATATATAATCAATGTTAATTCAAAGTATAACTAAATAGTTTTATTTTGAACAAAGTAATAGTGAATTAAATAAATCAAACAATTACAACTCCGCCCACAAATAAACTGCTAAAGAAATACTTTGATTACCAGTTTTATCTTTTTACCCTGATTGATACGGTTTTATGCTGGCACATATTTGTGACAGTCGGCGCGAAAGGGTTAAACGTTGTTCTAAAGAAAAGCATCACGGAAATTTTAAAAAATATTCTTATTAAATAAAAAGGAAAAATATTAAGAAAAGGAAAAATAGCGTAGTTCATTCCTATACAGCTGAAAAGAGGAGGAGAGAGAAGGGAGAAGGACAAAAGGCATGAAATCGGTCTCTCCCCAGATGGCGTATTCGAGCGTTGCGATATTTTTATAGATGGCAGACTAAATGTTAGCGATGACTAGCTTTTTACAATCGGAAAAAATTTAGACAACTTCCAGTGTATCCTTCTGCTTATTTATGCTTACGAGGTGATGTGTGAACAGACTCAATATTCTAAGTAGGTACTTTATTTACGTCGCACTAGAGCTGCAGAATGAGCTATTGGCGACGGTCTGATAAATATCCCTGTGGATGATCCGAAGACATGCCATCGCAATTTTGATCCTCTGCAGAGGGAATGGCTCCCCTACTTTGGAAGCCCGACGACCTGCGCGCGAAGTCGAGCACTTTACGGTAGAACAGTTTAACGAGGAAGGATACCGTGCACCATCGATCCCTTCACAAGTTGACAGCAGCAAGTGATGCTTGACTTCGGTGTTCTACTCGGAACCGTGTCCTTACGATCAATCCACTACGAGATGTCTTAATATTCTAGGAAGTTTTATTATTGTGATTGTTGTTTAAATGCACACGTAATTTTACCATTCATAAGAGTTTTCTGTAATTTATAAATTCTAACAGGTCGAGAGCCTAAAACAAATTTAACAAAATTAATATTACAACATAAATAAAGTGTAATGTTAGTAATGATTTGAGTGTCATCTCTTATTTGGCAATGTTTGTGTAAAGTATCACCGTTTGTTATTTTTTGGATAGCATCATGACAAGCTTGCGGAGTTTTCCAAATTCATTTGCTGTTTGTTTCGTTGAAAGTTAGATTGAAAGAATGCGTTATATTGAAAACACTACAAGTATAATAATATTGGATGGTGCGTTTTTTCACACTTAGGTGTAAAAATTAGTTGGAAGTAGTGACCCGGAAGTCTTATGACGAATTTAAACTTCTAGCGCCATCTGTGCTTAGCTTCACACGGTCAACCATCCATAGAAAAATTGAGCGTCAAAAGAAAAAAATAGTATTATCCATTTTACTCAGTTCACAATCTGAGGTCTGACTTACTGATTTCTCTAAAGTGCACAAGATTTATCTCACATTACACCACTTTCCTTTGTGCAAGTCATAATTGAATTTAAAAAATATATATTTTACATTGCTATACTTCTCTGGAACCAGATCTTTTCTGGGGCATCGTTACTACTACTATTATCTAGTAGCACAGCCGGAAAAATATTCTGAGGGGGTGTTGAAATTGAAAGTTTCAATTACCATTAATGATCAGTTAGATAATTTAAATAGAATAGTTTTTAAATAAAAAAATATTTTTAAATATAACTATTGAATAATGCGTATAAATTATAATTATAGTACAATATCGATAGTTTTAAATTTATAAATATTTAATTTATTAAAATTCGGAAGATATAAAGACTAAAATGATAAAAATAGAAATTTTTCGTTACCATATATACTACCTTTAGCTAGCGTGCTCAAACTTAGACTACTATTCTGCATTGAATGACAATACAAGTTTCAATTATTTCTTTATCACTAAATGTAGAATTTATTGCCATTTTATTTCCAAAGGAAATTTTTGACCACTTTCTGAGCTAGAGTTAGTGATTTTTAACTGGAGCTTTGTGTTAGATATTAATACTCTTTTCCTGATTGTTACTAGAAAAATTTATACTCAATTATTACTCTACTCAAAAATTTCAACTTTTTTCTGCTTAACTCTAGTGTTCATATCTCGACTGGAGAATCCTGCTTGCTAGCAATACAAGCTTCAGTTGTTTCCAGAATGCTACAAGCAGAATTAATCTCCAAATAGAATTTATAATCAATCTAATTTTTGACTACTTTTTAGATAGCTAGAGTGTTCAAATTTTAGCCATATCCTGATAACAATATGAGCTAAAACCAGAGCCTGATTTATCATAAGGCCCAAAGCATCAAAATTTCTGAGGGTCCTCTGAATGCTACAAATATTTTTATGCACTTTTCCTTAAGAATCATTTATTAGAATCACGAGTAAACAAAAACTGAATACTTTACTAAAACGTCTTAATTAACTTACATTAAAAATAATTAAAAAAAATTGTAAATAAACAATATGTAAATTTGGTTTAAAGTCAGGACCAGTGGGGCTCCTAGACAGTTCCACATCTATATTTCTAAATCAAGCTGGCTTAAAACTGTTTTCTAAAAGGTTGCAATAAAGTTTATCTCCCCACTTCGAACAATAATAGCCAATCAAATAAATCTTTTTGTAGTTGAAAATTTGTAGAATGCTTAGTAGCTGTTTTTCAGCATGATGTTAAAACCTGCATGGGTTTCTGCAATTTTCCTTCTCTCAACATGGTTTAAGGATACATGTTGTATGGTAAGTTCTCATTACCTTCTTGCCCTTTATCACCCTTCTGAATTTATCAGCCGAATTTTGTTACACTGAGCCAATTTTTTTATTATCGCCTATAAAATGAAACTAACACATTTATTGGGCAACTTAGTGCCTGGTTGTGTCAATGTTTTTAGGTGTAAAGTAATAAAAGACTAAAAAAAAATATTTTTTTTTTAGTTCCAGAAACTTAAATTATCTGGTATATTTCCAATACAAATAAAAAAAAAATTATTCAAAATTTCACCTCAACAATGAATATCTCTCAAACTTATAAAAATTTATCCTGGCTTAACTACACGAAGAGAATCATGCCACAAAAATTATTCAACTACAGTATAAACAAATTACATTTAATGAATATTCAGTATACATATATATACATCGAGATGAACAGTTAAAATCAAAACAATATAAAATATTTTAACAATCAACAACAACTGGCAATTCATCTTCTGGTACTTCTTCAAAATCCCATTTATAGATAGTAGTTAAGTTTTTGCGAAAATTATCAGAGAAATTTTTAAATTTTTCAGAAGCATTACTATTTTTTACATTTTCAAAGAAAATCTGCAAAGTATTAACAAGGAAGTTGTGCTCAGCTGTTATATCAACAAAGAAATCATTCGGAATTTCCTTTAACTGATAATGAAAAATTGTCAAGAAAGTAGTTAGAAGAGAGGAATGCTTTTCTAAGCCTGAGTCAACTGAGCACATTATTTGAACTAAATGTTTCCAATGCTCAAATGAATCGTAAACATGAGCAACAAGGAAACAAATGTGGGCCATTTGCAGTTCTCCTAGTATGTCTTCTTCATTTTCATGACATTTTAAAATTTGCTCTAATCGATACGTTGAATCCATATAGTGCATTGATATCTGTGAAGCTGAACTGCCTTCAGGATATCTAAAAAAAAATAATAATAGTAAATTGCATGCGGTAATTACATAAAATGCACAAAAAAGGTAAAATGGTACATGGGTAAGAAATAAGAGTGAATAAAATCAGATAAAACAGTTATATACAATATAAAATACCAATAGCTCGCAGGAATGCTAAAATGTTAGGATGATGGATTTCCCCAAACAAATCCTTCATACGTAAAATAGTGTTGCTAAAAAATGTAAGACGATGTTGGTTAAAACAAGGACAAAGAGTTAAAATGTGATGAACTGTAAGTAAAACGCTACAAGTGTCGCTTTGGGGAGGAGATTCTCCGAACGACAAAGGAAGATGGGTGAGTCGAGAATGGCCGATTCTGAGACGATTAAGTTTTATATCTGTATTACGCAGTAAGCGTAAAGGATCCAGATTAGGTTTATGTTATAAAGTTTATTTTGAGTTAGAAGATCCCAATGTTGCTGCCAAAGATATTCGATAAACTGCCGAATAGATAATTTAATGTCTGAAAATGGTACGGATATTGTTAAGGCAAAAGTGGCAAATCGTGCTGCAGAATCAACCAACTCATTTCCTGGTATACCGACGTGACTCGTCCTTTCTTGAGAAAAGCGATTAACAAACGATTAATGAAACATAAAATTGGATGGGTATAGTTGCAAAAATTTTCTAACTGGTTCAAAACGCTCATACTATCAGAGTATATGTAAAACTTCCGAGTAGAGCGCGAAGAAATCTGCCGCAACGCCAAAAGGATCGGAACAGTTTCTGCAGTGAAGACGAAACAAACATCTGGGATCTTGTAGCTATAAGTGTCATCAGAGATTAAGATACCTCAGCCTACGTATCCAGCAGATTTTGATCCGTCAGTAAATGCCGAACATCAGACAGGCATAAACTCAGAATATTGGTGACGATGAGAAGTGAATAGTTATTGATGCAAATGAATGCAAAATTAGATTACATCATAAAAGGGGAATAAAACTTATATGTCGTGGCGATCCATCGTGGTATGAGAAGGTGATCAACTGATTGCGTTGATAACTTGCAAATGTTGAATGTTTGTATAAGTGAGTGCACGCGAGTATGAAATGGACGGACAATCATACAATCGTTCCAAGCTTGATGAAACAGCATGTTTCAGAGGATGAGATTTGCAGGACATGTTACGATAGTAATAGGCTAGGGACAGCTGCATGCGACGTAAATCTAGAGATGATTTGTGAAAAATAACATGCAAACTTTCTACTGGTGAAGTGCAGAAAGCGCCACTACATATATGTAAAGCCGTATGATGCACTGTGTCGGATGCAGTAGAAGTGCCATTGACTGCACAAGCATAATCTATCGATACGTGAGTAGAGTATTAACACCTTGTACAGTCTAATTAAGGTGATACGATCAGCACACTAAAAGGTATTTGACAAAACGCGTAATACATCCAAGGTCTTCTCACACCATTTTCTTTGATGAAAAATATGAGGCATGAAAGTGAGTTTGTGATCAAATATGACGCCTAAAAACTTCAATTCAGATACAACTGGTATGGTAATGTTGTGAATAGGTATAACTGGATCAAAATGCATTCTGCGTAACCTACAAAAATGAATGCAAGAGCTTTTAGCAGGTGAAAGGTTATGACCATTTTGCTCACACTATTTTACGATTTTATTCACAGTAACTGTAGTAGACGTTCAATGACGCGCATGTCAGATCCTATACATGACACGTTAAGATTTTCAACATATAGTGAACCAAATACGGAAGGTGACAATAAATTCAAGACGAGCGAAACATGAATAATGAAAAAAATGACACTTAAAACATTGCCTTGAGGAAAGCCTTCAGCCTGAATGAAGAGATCAGAAAATGTAGTGCACAGTCTTACTTCAAAATACCGCTTCAACAGTAACCTTTTGAGGAAGATGGGTAGGTTTCCACGAAATCCCATGTCGTAAAGTGTCTTCAAAATTCCGTATTGCCATGTCCGATCGTAAACCTTCTCAATATCCAAGAAGATAAGAGACAAAATGGTTACGTCGGACAAAGGTATTGCGAATTTGTGACTCTAAAGCAACATGGTTTTCAATCGTGGATCTTCCCTTACGACAACCACTTTGGAAGTCGGAAATAAGATGATTATTTTCGAAGTAATATACCAAGCGAGACTTGATCATCCGCTCAAATGTTTTCCCAAAACAACTGGTTAAAAGTATAGGGCGATTGTCCGGGACCACGGAACCGGTGGGAGCAGATGGGGCCTTAGCTCCCTTCTATTTTATAAATGAAGGGACACAGCCCCTTCTAACATTACAATTTTTCAAACAATATTTGCATAATTAAATTTACAATTAAAAAAAATAGATAATTTTTAAGTCTGAATTCTAAAGAAATGTCTCCATTTTAATCAAGTTTTAACATTTCCTTGGTGAAAGCTGCTACCAAATCATTCCTTACTCCTGCCCATGCAAAAGGAACATATGGTCATATTGCTGACGAATAAGGAAACTCTTGGTTTCCTATGTCACAGCGAACAGAATAAAAAATTTATAATTTACGGATGAACAATGTCTTTTATTAATTTTATTTTGATTTTAAAACAATTCGAATCATGAAGTTCAAATTGCAAGTTCGAGTTCTTGATTGCTATTTTGTGAGGTTCAGTTAATTCTAACCCGGTTAATAATATATAAATACATATATACACATACAGGGAGGAGAGGAGAGCCCCCCCTCTCCACTTTTGAGATACTTCCGCGGTCACTGGCGATAGTAAACTGGATCTTTCGAATCTTTACCTGGTTTTAAGATGGGTATCACACTTTCTTCACGCCAACCAGATGGGTACGCTTTTTCGGTCCATATTCTATTGAACAGAACGAGAACATTTGACAAAGACGTCCTATCTAAGTGGCGGAGCATGTGATACGCGATACCATCTGGACCGGGACTTGTATTATGAGAGCGATAAAGTGCTCAACAAAATTATAACTGCCGTTATAGGAGAAGAGAAGGCGCATATCAAAGTTGATGTTACCGGAAGGTGAAACTCACGGTATATGCCATTAGCTCTCTTGACTAAAGTTGTCTGGGAGATGTCGAAGATGTTAAGTAAGAGACGTAACGGGAATCTTTCTGACTATTGCGCCTGAACTTTCGTGCTATTGCTTTAGCCCGTAAAAAGGCTAAAATATTGGCAGTGTTAGGGTACAGGCGGAAGATGTTCTACAGGCGTCTCTGCTCTTTATAAGAAGTGGCGCATTCCTCATTACACCACGGCTTGCGATGGCGAGGAAGAGAACTTAACGAGTTGGGTATACTATCTTCTGCCGCTTGGAGAATTACAGACGTAACACGATCAACAATTGCACTTATGGTATCATGAGTGACCATATCATCCATGATCTGAGCATTTAGAAGTCGGTTTGAGCGATGGTATATGAAAGTTGATGGTCTTGGGCTCATGGGAATAGAAGCAGAATATGAAATTATGAGAAGAAAATGCTCGCGGTTATGAAGATAATCGCTCACTGAAAAGTTTATAAAAGGTAAAAGAGTTGGTGAACATAATTCCAAATGCTAAGAATGATAGGTTCCTGTAGATGTGAGGAAGTAAGTTTCTTCACCTTGATTAGGCAAACAGAGATTATGGTTATGGATGAGTTATTCAATTTTACGCTCCCGGTCATTGTAGGCGAAACTATCCAACAACTCACTATGACCATTAAAATGTCCGAGTAAAATAAAAGGCGAAGGTAACTGATCTATAAGTAAGTTTATAACTGTTTGGAAAATGGTTGCATCAGGAGGTGGATAGACAGAACAGACTGTAAGAAGAACATTGATATGAATTTGAACTATGATTACCTGTAATGCGATTGATAAAGAAAGGCGAGTAGATGGTAATACATTAGAAGTTAAAATTGCAACGCCGCCATTAGGATGACCTCCATCATCGAAATTATGTCGGGAGCAAGAGTAGTTACGCAATTTAAAAATATAAGATGACGTTAAATGAGTTTCCTTCAGTGCAAAGCATGCATGTTTTAATATAAGAAAGCTTATTCCTTAGGCCACGGCAGTTCCATGAAATAAATTTTATGGACATAATGTAATGGGTGTATATTGTTGTATTTTAACGTCAAGAGTTTTCGGTCAGTCAAGTTCGAAAGGATGAAGAGACAATTCTACGTCAAAATCCATCTTCTGAGTAGCAGAAGTGAATTGATTGACGTATTTTGGATCTCTTTCTTCCGAAATATGCCAGGCTTTTTTCTTTAGGGCATTTTTGTTGATGAAAGCTGCTTGGGAAAAGGTCAGGCTTTTTCTGAGTTATCAATTTTAGAAGTTTTTTTGGAGGAGGAGATGTTGTTCGCTGTGACGTTGATGGTGTATTAAAGTTAAAGCGCGATTTTTGGACTGTAGTTTGAAACTGGTGATGAGAGGTAGAAGACAAAGGTAGAAGGTCCGTTTGCGTACTGACAGAGCAAAATGAAGTCTTGGCAGCAGCGGAATATGGCATACCCGGATGGGGGTAAGGGCTTCATTGAAGGTCACATTTGTAATACTTTGACACTTTGTATATCTTTCTCAAGGGACCATTTTGGACAACTCCTGGAGTATGCAGCATGAGCACCTTTAGAGTTAATGCAGAGAAGCAGCAACTCGCAAGTAGTTTCACCATGGTCAGAACCAGAGCATTGAGAACAAATAGGCTCGTTACTACAAGATGCTTTAGCGTGTCCAAACCTTTGGCACAGGAAGCACCTTAACGGGTTTGGCACTCATGGTCATACAGGGTAGTTATGCCAGGTAAAGCTTCACCGAACATGATGGTTCAGGTGTGTCAAAAGTAAAGATCAGATGTTTCATGGGGATGAGATTTCTATTCCTCCAAATCTTGATTCCACAGACAGCAGTAACATGTTGGTCTCTTAAATTTTACACAATTGTTTCCTCTGCATCCATCCAAGAATTCAGATTCTGATATTACACCTTGAGAGGTGCTAAGAATCTTATGGTGGGATACTGTAACAGTGAAGGAGCAAATATTGGTACAATTAGATAAAATAGTGACCTGTTTTTGGAAGACGTCAACTAAGGTCACCTGAATATAACTTTTTTACAGAGGCTACATCTCCCAGTATTGAGAGAAGAGCCTTATAAACCAAAAATGGCGACAATTTGGCAAATGAAGTGTTAGGTACTTCTGGGTTCATGAGCATAGTGATGTAATATTACTATTCTTTAAAAATTGCTTGCTTGATTCTTAAGTTTTTCTTTGATTTGTTTTGAAATTGTTATTAGCAGTTAATTTTATTTATAAACTAATAAAAAAGTTTTATTTCTTTATGCACTGAAGGAGCTTGTATCACTTTTTTATATCGGTTTCGCTAATTTCAAACGGATATATTCAGCACGTGGTACCCTCTTTTATTTTAGAATTCAATGAAAAGTCTACATGAATAAAGTATGTAAATCTTAGAACTTAAAATTCATTTCAAATGTTTCCTAGTGTCAGTTAAATATTCATTCACTTGAAAAACTATTTTTATGAAACAATAGAAATTAAACTCCTCAAATCTATACCCATCCTTTCATATATTTATTAATTTTTTTAAAAGCTAAACTTCCAAAATATTTAAACATCTGATTTCGAATTTTTGACTGAAGATAGAAATGCACTGAGGAGTGGAAATGGAAAATCTATAAAATAATAATAATACTTTCCTAACTTTACTTTTATTTTCTTGTAAGTTATACTTACTGTAACTTGTAAACTTGTAATATGTTACTCGCTATAAAATAAATTTTATTAATTATAAAAAATTCTATAACTTTTTTGCTGAATTATAACATTTTACAACATTTTCCTCTAAGATATCATAAATCTTTTTCAAATAATCAAAAATAATTTTACAATAATATTTATATATATTTTAAAATCTCATACAATAAATTTAAACTAAACCTGCATAGATTTTATTTGTTTGGTTCTGCAATCATACTTGATGAATTTAAGTTAGAAGTTTTAATTTCTAAGATCATAAGAAGATTCATAATACTATTTAATTTGAATATTAATCAATTCGTATATTTATTATATAAAAGCTAGCTGAAAATACTTTTAAAACAAATGCTCCCAATTCATATTGAATAATTATTATTGTACTAATTTGATGTTTTACCAAAATATTTTTGTTTGCCTTGCCTTTACCTGAAATCCATAACATTGATATTAAAAAATATTTTGCTAAACGCAATAAATAAATAAATAAACAAACGAAGAAAAATATAAGAATAAAATTGAAAGCAAACTAGATTTCAATAAATGTGTTATTATTAAAAGAACATCGATGACACTAATTTATTTTCTGTACAAAACTTTAATATTTGTCTTAAAATTAGTACGAGAAATATACCAGAACTGATTCGTGATTAATTTACATTTTGTGAACTAATTACAGAGAAATTATATTGGGGAGGAGCTACAAAAAGATGTAACAGAAGACTTTGTTGGGAAATCCAATCAGTGTGCTCAAAATCTCTTTTTACAAACTGTAGATGTAAAGGTAGTTTACATCTACAGATTGATTGTAACAGTATAATAACATACTCATAATCAGCGTGCCTCAGAAGTAAGGATGATACCTGTTAAGTTTAAAGCTTTTAAAATTTTACATAAGCAATAAGATATGAGACATTTGACATTTAGTATCTAAATTGTAGTTTTAAGTGTTTTTAGTAGATAACTTATGAAGGCCATTATTAATCACCAATATTTAGAAGAATTTTTTTTAAATATATAATAGAGATTATATTTTATATATATATATATATATATATATATATTATATATAGATTTATTCAAGTTATGATTTTTAATAACACATTATATGTATATCTCCAAGGGGTTTTAGCACTAAAATATACAAAATAGAAATGTTTAAGATATTCTTTCTGGCAGGCCCACCTCTCATTAAGTAACACATTTATTCTGCCCTTGATTTTATTTTGTGTAATGAAAAATATACATTAGAAAAAAAATAGTTGGTAGTTAATAAAAAATATTATTCCGAAAAGAATTTTTAATAGAGTTGAATAGAAAGATATAGCATTTTCGCTGTTATCATGAAAATGCTAAAGTAATTGAATATTTTATACTGGCTTTGGATTTTTTTTATTTTCATTTTTGTAAGTTTTATTAATTTTGATGGTATACCAAACTTGTGCATTGCTTCAAACAATTTTTTTTCTACTGATACTATCAAATGTTTGCTTGAAGTAGATAAAAAGCATAAATTAGTACCGTATTCATAAAACTTTTCCATAATCTAACTAAGTAAAACTGATCCACAGTTCCTTTATTTTGTCTAAATCCACATTTATATTCTCTTAAAAACTTTTTTACATATTTTTTAATTGTGCCTATTTACAAACTTGAAAATATATTATATGTTGTTTTTAATAAAGTTATCCCTCTATAGTTTTTACAATCACGTTTATCACCTTTTTTATACATAGGACAAATAGATTCATATATTATTTCCATTACAATATTTCTTCTCTATTTCACTAATTCAGCAATGATATTTTATGCTTCTGAGGCTTTATTGTTTTTCATTCTTTTGATACAGTAATCAATTATTTCTCATGTTGGATAAAGTCTTCAACACCAGTTTCTTGATCTTTCTCATTATTTATCTCAGCAATGAAATCTTCACTCTCATTTTTAAATTGCAAACAGCTAAAATATTCTCTCTTCCTTTCTATTACTAGTTTTTCTTCTATTAATCTATCTTTTTGACTATTATTATCTTGATTATTATATGTCCATTAATTTTTGGTTGAAATATTTTGGTCTGAAAATCCAGTGTTAAGTATAGTTTCCTTTCATTTTGCCTTTGTTATGAATCAATTTCTAATATTTCTTCTTTTAACCAGTCCTTTTTCTTTTTTTAAAAATTTCCTTCACTTTAAGACTTTTCCTCACTCTGGGCATCTCTTTACACTTATTATAGTCACTTTGTAGTGTTATACATATTCCCACACTTAAATACCACGTAACTAAAATATGTATTTAACAAAATAGCTTTATTTTATTGAAATTACTAAAAACTACTCAATTAATTACAGATTGATTCATTGATTTTATATTTGCTTTCTTTAACATACAACTTAAAAACTTGATCTAATTTTAATATTTTTTTAATGGACAATTATATGAGAAAATGTTAAACATTAAAAACAAATTCTGATATTAAATATAATATATGCATAAAAAAAGCATACTTATTTTTAGGAATAGCTGTGAATCGTATTTCAGTTCCAGGGACAACTTTCATGTCAGGTAAAAATTTTTCCTCCAGACTTTGAAATCTCTTTTCATTAGAACTATCAGGTTCTGAACTCTCTTTTGATGGATATTGCATGGGTAGAAGTTGAGTAACAGAGCTAATAGATCCATTAAGAGGCTGCAATCTTGCAACGAGACTTTCTAAAAAAATAAATGCAAAGTAATAATAGATAAAAGATCATAAAGGTAGAAAATAATGTAACTTGTGCATTAAGTAAGAAAAAAATGTACAACTTTAAATACATAGCAAAGATTATGACTTGCTGAAGTTGGAGAATTGAATTAGTTCTGGACAAATTTCTAAGCAGTGTTAACACCAGGACACCCATATTGTGCATAAAGAAAGAAAACAGCTTTCAGTAATTGAGGAAGGAAAGAAAGTGAATGATATGAACTTAGTTTATTTTCGTTTAAAATTGATTTTTTAAAAATTTAAAAGTTTAGACAAACAGATTTTGTAGCAAGGTATTATATTACATAAAGCACTTCTGTGAAAGCTAGAAAGTGGGGGTCAGGAAGATTAAGGCTTCTTATTTTTGATCAATGGCAGGATGGTGATGGTGCCTTTACTTTTTAACAAAACCAGTACCCATTATTATGAAGTTGGAGAAGGAGCTTCAAGCCATCATCAGGGACTGAATCCCGAGACTTCTCAATGAGAGCTCAGACTCTTAACCACTGTGTCTTATTATAATACTTACAAGTAGGGGTACACAGATATTGTTCACCAAAAAATATGCCAAGATTTTAGTAAAATTTAATATACAGTCGGACCCAGATTTAACGAATTCATCGGGACCGGAAATTTTATTCGTTAAATCGGGGTTCAAAAAAAATTTGTTTTTTTGTACATATGTATTATTAAAAATTACTAGTTATAAACGACTATCAAAGATAAGAAAAGAATTTCCTGTTTGACTCACAGCCCACGTGACAAACCCCCGGAAAATGACCCTGCAAGTGTAATATGTCTTATTAACTCTGCCCACCTCCCCAAGACGAATTTTGTTTTTCCCTGTTGCGGTCGTTTCTTTTGTTTGAGACGAATATTCACTTTTTCTATTTTATTCCTCCCAGGAAAGATTTTTTTCCCTTTAGAATCTGCCAATTACAAAAAAATTCAATATTTTTCTGATCAAAATTAATGAAAAATATTTTTTCCAGATGCTGAAATAATTCGTTAATTCGAGGTTAATTATTCGTTAATTAGGGGATTTTGACTCTGTTTTTGCAGGGGTTGAAAAAAAATTCGTTAAATCGCGAAATTCGTTAAATAGGGGTTCGTTAAATCGGGGTCCAACTGTATAAGTTGTTAAACTGCTATTCATTCTATAACACCTTGAATCCTAAAAATTGATCCTGGATCCTAGAAATTTTATAGAACCTGCATCTAATCATATTTGTAATTATTTATATTTATATTTGAACATTTGAAAAAAGAAGTTCTAAAAATTTTTTTTGATTATGGAATTTAATAGCCTGCTGGCTTAGATGCTTATGATTTCCGAAAATACATTCTAATAAAAGTTATTAGGCATAATACTATAAGACTTGTTCTAAAAGTTTTTAACAAAGAGCAATTCTAGAAAATAGGATGTCCAAAACTTCAAAGTCGAATTTCTTTTTCCCATTTTAATAATTTCCAATACATAAAAAAACTTCAAAACGTTTATGTATTTTAAAATATTCATTTTATAAGAAATCTGAAATATATCTTTGAATATTTTTTAAATTCCCTGGTACATTTTAATTGTTTTGCGTAGCCTAAGAGAAGTATTTGGTCTGTTACTGTCAGGTCAGTTACAAAAGATAATTATTTTTAAAATAACTCATTAGTTGTTCATATTAATATAGCTTTTCTGATTCAGTATGAGGGGAGAATCATTTTAAGAAACAATCTTGTGAAGAAAGATTATTTTTGAATATTCTTGGATATTCAAAATTATGTATTTGAGTATTTTTTATGTTGTCCAGTCTGTTACCAACATTTTAAAGTTAATAAGTGAAGCTTTATCAACTGCTCGTCATATACTTTTATATATAAGTAAGTCAGTAACCATATTTGTACCATTATGTCCCATGCCAAAAAAGTTTACATGTTGCATTAAAAAAAATATTCAATTTTGTAAAATTGTCCAGTTTGTTACCTGTTAATGTATTTTTTAGTTTAATGATGACTTATAAAATCCTCAGAAATCTAAATTTTAATTCAATCTTGATGCTGATAAAAACATGTGAAGGACAAGTACATCAATCACTGTTAATCATCAGCAATGATCAATTTTAATTTTAAAACAGTTTCAGTTTCGAAAATGCCTCGGATTTGAAAATTATTATAACGCAAGAAAGAACTTAATTAACAAAAATTTTAAGACAATATTTTACCTGAAATATTGCACGTAAGTCTATTCCATTGTTTCAAATGCTGATAAGGATATGGACCTAAATATCTATCCATTTCTTGCAAGTTTTCTCGAATTCTTCTCTTATCATCTCCTGAGGGTTCCACACTGTTTAAATCTACAGAGAAAAAGTTTTCAAAAATGGATAATGTGTATTTATTATTACAAATTAATTATTTATGTGTAAAATATAAACAATAGAAAAAAAGCAAGTTAAATTTTATTACACTTAGAACAGAAGTCAAAAACAGTTCCTAAGCTACTTTTGTTCATTTAAAATTTTAAGGGATTTAAATATTTTTATCGAGAAGGAAAAATGTCATGCATTATTTATTGAAATTCTTTTTTAATTCGTACTTCAGTGTTCGTATATGTCATAATATTGCCTAAGACAAAAAATATTGTGTAATGCAATTGAATTCTAAAATTAAAATATTGCACATTAAAGAAAAAAAATTGTTACTCTTTCTTTTGAAATATTTTAAAATATATTTAAATCTTTCTTTTCACAAGAAGGTTTTACAATTTGTGTCTAGGAAGTCTGATAATGACATGCCGTGACGTTCATGATATAATAATATAAAGTTATTAATGTTTTGATTCATCCATGGTTTTTTTATTTTATTTCCTTAATTTAAATTATACCTGTGCAAGGAAATTACATTTTATATTCATAAGCCCCCTTCTCTCTTATAAAGCCTATGAATAGACTTGAAAATCAAATCTGGTGCAGTTTATAATCCATGCATCACTTATCGAAACATAAGATGCTAACATAAAATTGGCATTCAAAATATAAGTAGTTATTCTTTTAAACATTCAAGCACTAGCCAAAATACTATAGGAATTACAGTACATTTAATTTCAGATATATAATAATAAATTTTTTTATTTATATAATGTTTAAACTATATTAAAATGTCCTTAAATACTTTTAATTTCTATTTTTAGACGAATTTTACCCTATAAAGAAATTATTACACTACTGGAGATTGAATAAAACAAACTTTGTAATCGTTTTTCAATATGTACCTATTTTGCATAAAAATAAACATACATTACACAGCTTGAAATACACTAGAAAGTAGATCAACTGTTTTTACCACATAATTATACCTAAATATTTTTATGAATACAGAGAAATCATGATAAGAAGAAGGCATTTACCTTCACTCATGGCATCCCATTTCTTTATAACTATTTCTTGCGGAGCAAAGTAATGGAAAAAACCAGTTCGAGGAGCAACTGAGCCTTCTTTGCTAACAGCACTGTAATAGATAAAATGCAACCCAGGAGGAATCATTTTTAAACCTTGAAATTTATCACCTACTTGATACACTTTCATATCAATACCAAAAACAGAACCAACAGGAAGACCGAGCACGATCAGTATTCCACCATTTTCAAACAATTTCCTGGCTTTTTCTGGTGGCAATTCAAGATTATCTTCATGACTACGTTTAAATGATGAAGCTGCCATACTGTAACATAAAATTAAATATATTATGACAAAAACTATAATTAATGTACTGAAAATATCTATGCAAACAATAATACAATATAATATACTACAAATTTTGTACATTTTAAGTATATTGTCAATTTCAGAAACAGTCATGACATCACACTGGCTTGACTAATAAGATAGATTCATAAGTTCAAAGAAAACTTGTGAAGATTTTTATATTCATATATATGTCAAAATAATTGCCAAGTATTGGCGAAAATCCGGTCACGGCATATGAGAAACTAATCACAAAAAAAGTCACAGAAGAGGACAAAGTAAAGGTGAAACTTATATCCACACCCAGACAAGTCACAACATAAGTTTTCTTAATTTCTTGCAAGTCAAGTGCAAAAGCATTTTGGTGATTGTAATTGGCAGAAACAAGTAACCAATATAGAAAAACCTTTAAGTGCTTTACATTTTTAAATTTCTATTCTTAAAAAATAAGATTAAATGCTAACTAATAAAAAATGCATTTAATTCTGTGACTTTTTTTATCTTATAATTAAAACAACACATTTGAAAGTTTAAAATGAAATTGTTGTCCCATTTTATTATAAATTAAGAACTATTAAGCTTTATTATTTTCAAAAATGGAAATACAAACCAGATATTTTTGCAAAGTAGCAAGCATTAAAAATAAACTGACAAATTAAACGTGCTTTTAAACATTTAGACATGCTTAAATAAACAAAGGAACGATTCTGTTTACATAAGGCCATAATAAATCACCAAGCTATTTTGCTTAATTAATTGTGCTAGTATGTGGGGTATTGTGGTAATAAATACCTAATATACAATAGGTAATGGGGTTAAAGATTTCATATTGCCTTTGACAAAGAATAGCATTTATGTAACAAAACTGAAGCATACAACTTCCATAGCGGACTAGTTCATGCCAACTACCATTGTCAAGGCACCAAAAAGTTTTGTACTACAAAAAAAAAAAAAAAAAAAAAAAAATTCCAGAGGTTTGCATGATTACAAGCTGGACCAACTCGAGGGCGACTAATCTCCTCCATCTGTAATATTTTTTTTTCTTTTTCATGCGTACTACAGTCTAAATTTATCTGGAAATTTTATGATACACATGATGATACAGAAAGCTTCAACAATTTTCAAAATGGGAAAAGTAACTGCATCATATAAGTTAAAAATAAAACATTAGTAAAAATTAATTTACTTCGAGCAGCTGAAGAAATCCAACTATACAATCGAAAGTTTAAACTGCTAAAAAAATAAACAATCAATAAATTTTGATTAAGCAAAAGTCATAGGAAATAAAAATCATTATTATTAGATTAAAAAATTCGCTTTTTTCACCCTCCGCACTTTATTTGCTACAGGATCAAGTTTTAAGTAATGTAATTTTGATTAATATTTAGCTTGTAGCTTTCTAAAAGTAACAATTTAGCATTTCCTTGGGTTGATTTTCATAAATTTAGTAAGATTTCATTACAAAAGCAGAAAGCCGGATGCTTACAGAATCAATCAATTTGTGATTGATTGTAAACAATCATCCGACGTCAATTCCGTTTCTGTAACATCTCTTATCAAAAATATCTGTTAGTGCTTTGCGAAACATTTTTTCTATTTAGTATAACTCTTTTATGTTATCAAGAAGTTTAATTTAAAATGGCTAGTTCTCTATTGTTAGCTGGTAGAGTTGCTATTATAACAGGAGGTGGAGGAGGTATCGGACGGACTGTAAGCAAACTTTTCGCTAAAGAAGGTGCTACAGTCATTGCTACTGATAACAATGAATCTGCTTTAAAGGAAACTATCCAAATGATGCCTGGTTGGTACTTTAAAAAAATTTTTTGTGTAATTCTTGATAATTTATTGACAAATTACTAGTCCTAAATTTAATATTTATTTTAAATTTTTAACAAATTGTACCTATAGTATATTTAAATATTTATTTAGGCTGTGATAATTCCAGTTTTTATATTTTTATTGAAAATCGATTTATGTAAGTTTATAAAATATGGGAAATTTTCTATACCATGATTTATGGCAGAATAGTCAACAAGTCTTGGCAACTTTCGCGAAGTGGCCCGCAAGAAACTAAAAAGAACATCTCAGAAAGGTACTAACTTGAAGGGTATAATTCGTATTCTCCCTCGGGCTAACCTCTTCTTTTTTTTCTTGAAAAAAGGAAAATTTTTCAGAGCTTAAGCAAATGAAATTTTCATTTACGTCTTTTCATAAAGGATACTCACAGAGAAAGAATAAATATTGCCCTATCTGCATTTAAGTTAAATAAAATTACAAATTGTAAAATCATTAAATACAAATAATTATATGCCTCCAATTTATTCTGCATTTTTTTTCTCTTCACTATCAAAGGTGATACCTGCCAATTTGAGGTTTAGAATTTTACTTCTGTGAATAATTGTGATAAAATGATCCAGGGAAGGAAAAGAGCAAAGGTTTGGGCTGTTTAAGGAATTGCCTAGTTAATTAGTACTGTGTTTTCATGTTAACTTTGAAGCAAAGCATATGTTCAAAATCATTGTAACTGCTTATTTTTTAATTTAAGTTCAATTGACAGTTAATTTGCCCAGGAATTCACTTTCCTAATGTTGTTAGTTAAGGTTAAAGAATTGCCCTGATGTTTTTTTCAATCTATCCACTAAACCTGGATAAATTAAAATTGTTCAAATTAATTTTACAATGATGCACAAAGTCAGCTTGAAGTAATGCATAGTACATCTCAGTGTGAGACTGTAATTTTAATTTGAGGCATTTTGTTTTAAATAAAGTAAGGCTCAAGTTAGTTGTACGTTAATTAAATTTTTTGTATCTGAAGGGACTTAATTTGACTATGGAGTCTTTTTTTTTCTTACTGTGCATTTGCTGAAATTATGATTAATGATTGGTAGGTATTTCACTATATTTTGAAGAAAAGACACATGATCGATGTTTTATAAGTGACTTCAATGTGTTTATTTTATTGTTTTTAATATGTTTGCTTAGCATTGTAAAATAGTAGTTTGGATTTATCTCAATATGCAATCTACATGCATAATACACATTAATTTTTTTAATTGTCGAATTTTTTAACTCAGCTCTTTTAGTTCCACTGTCAGGTATACTCTACAGTGAAGTTTTTTTAAAGTTAAGTACCCCTGCCAATAAAACAGTTGCCTGAGGGCTGAGAATAGATATAGATCTATAGCTATTTATGAAGTGCATATTCTGTGTTAAAAAAAAATGACTGTAATTCTAGTGAACTTCAAATTGAATGGGATTGCAATATTTGATTTCTTTTTTGGCACATGTCATAAGAAATCCACCAAAAGAGGTTTATGATAAGAAAATTAAAAAAAACACCCAACATTGGATGCAGAGTTACATCAAATCAGTTCCTTTTATTTTGTTCATGTTTTAATGTTAGAAAGAACTTATCTGAAATTTACAATGTTATTGTCTTCCTGCTTGGCAGAGTTTGCTAACTTATTAGAGATTTCTATTATGATTATGCTTGTTTGCTAATTACTTCTGGTTCTTATTGTGTTAAATTTTGAAATTAGTAAATTTTTTTTTTAAAAATTGTATTGATTTAAAAAATAGTGACTTAAATTTAACCTGTTTTAACTAATACTTTTATGTGCCGTTACAAAGTTAGTAAAGAACACTCCAAATTACTTAAACTTTTCAAATGGAACTGTAAGCTTTTTGTACAAGCCAGTTTATATTTTCTAAATGATATCATAATCATTTAGTTTATAATAATTCTTTTATCATTATTTTAAATGATTCTGTTGAAAATTCAAACAATTCATTCAGTTTAAATTTTTACTAGATCTGGTTTGCCTAAAACACGCTGGTCAGATTCTTAATTTCCTACTGCAATTTTTTATATAAATTTTTATTTCTGTGAAAAAGTTACAACAAATAATGCAGTTGGCACAACTCGTGAATAATTTCTATTACTAATAAAAGTTGATTATAAATTTAATTTAACTCTAAATCTTTTTGCATAAAAAAGGAAGGTACAGTATATCTCTACTCTCCTCTCTTAGGATTAAACACTTAATGAGTCGATGACTCTATTAAAGCACTATATACTGTGTTGTATATGCCAAAAATTGTTGAGAGAATGTGAAAAATAAATGGAACACATAATTCTCTAGCACAGAAAAAAATGAGAGAAAATAGCAAGTTTATGTAGGTAAAATTATAACCAAGCGTTTAATTATATATATAAAAAAAATTCTTTTGTTCATTATTAATGGCTTATTAAGAAAATTAGAATAATTCTGAGTATTTACTTTGTTGCTTTTCCTTAATGCAGGTGTTTGAGCAGTTCTAATTAAAAGCCTTTATTGTTCAAATGTAAATATTGTGGCGCTTTTCAACACTTGTGGCGTTTTTGAATAATTTTAAATAAAGGATAAATAGAAGTATTACTTTTAACTAGTAACATTTTATTATTTAAACAATTTAAGAAATAACATTAATATAAGGATATACAATTAATTCAACTTATTTATACATTAATTCTTACGTGCTTTTTAGAATAGATGGAGAGAGACTTGCCAGGTTTAGTCATGGTTCGGCCTTTTGTCACTTAGGCTGATTGCTTTTGATTGCTTTTTCAACCCTTTCCTTCGGCTGCTTTTATATCGTATTTTTTGGGTGATAAAAAGTTACAAATCTGAGGAAAGGTCAAGTTCAAAAGTCATTGTTGTTTTCGAGTTTGTCCCGTGATGGGTCAATCACATGATGGGGGTGACATTGTAAGATT
This sequence comes from Parasteatoda tepidariorum, assembly GCF_982258835.1. NCBI lineage: Eukaryota > Metazoa > Arthropoda > Arachnida > Araneae > Theridiidae > Parasteatoda > Parasteatoda tepidariorum. The sequence continues at coordinate 36,022,742 of NC_141762.1, read as the reverse complement.
TAAACCTAATCGTTTATTTGAATTACTTTATCCGTATTTAACTTACTATTTGCCGATGGAGATTTCCCACAGTAGTTTTATTTAATCGAAGACTCTGAAATGTTCTAGAAATCTAATCTTAGCCCTTTCTCTTGATTTTAATTTTGAGTGACGATAAGCGTCACAATATTCCTACTTCGTAAATTCTTTGTTTTTTTATTAATAGATAGTGTAGTTATAAATGTGAATATTAACAAAGATATGAAGCGAAATGTGAGTATTGATAGTGGGATAAAGATTCACATTTGTAATATGGATCTGCTTTTGGTAAAAGGGACCCAAAAAACAATGGAAGCCCTAAGGACCTATGCAAGTCTTGCAAAGCATTATGTAATAACTGTCAATAATAATTAAGTTGTAATATGGCCAGTGGTTTAATAATTATTGTAGTCATGAGTGTATTTATTCCTTTTCATTACTAGGTATTTTAATTAAATCCTAATTTTATAGTGTACTTTAATTTTAACTCCCCTTGCCTTCAAGCTGAGGTCATTTTTTTAAAATTTTCATTCCTGGCAGGAACATCTTTGACTTCAGATATGTATTTTTATTAGATCTAATATGCTGTGAATATGATTTCTTTTTTCCCTTTAATTTAATAGTGCCTTAATTTATATTATGCTTAAATTATGTGTTGATTCTCAGGGTTGGCAAGTTTTTGACACATGACGGTTTTTACCATGATTTTTATCGTCATGTCAAAAAACCCTCTGTCAAAAACTGTCCAAAACCCATAATTTTGGTAAAACTGTATTTTTATTTGAGTTTAACCGCTTATAATTTAAAATTAATCCATTTTTGGGCAATAAAATTAGAAAAAAAGTTGTTAAAAGATATTTAAGAACAGGTTCTTGCATTTTCCCAACATGATTATACCAAAACATACTATTTTTTTATATTTTTATTTCAACGACTTAAAACTCCTCATGCACCACAAAGTATAGCATGAGGCTTACAGTTGTAAGTAGAAAACTTACAACTGTAAAAAAAGGAGAAAAATTTACAAATTTACATTAAAAACAAAATTCCGCAAGACATTCAATACTTTTGACCAGTTCTGATAAGACAGGTGGCCAACAAATAGAAAGATGTCTCAAATCAGTCTTTAAATTCATTCGGGCACTCGCATACAGACTACAGTGAAGAAGAATATGTTTAGCATCTTCATCAGCATCGCCGCAAGCACAAATTCCACTGGTCTGCAGATGGAAACGAAATAAATATCTCTTAAAATTTCCATGGTTTGTTAAAATTTGGGTCAATTTAAAATCAGTTGCAAAGAATTTACATTGCAAACTGTGAAAAATGGGTGGAAAGAACCTTTTCGTCCAAAGTGACCGAGGCGAAGCAGGAAATTCAGCATTCCAGTCCGCAATGATTTTATCTCTAGCGATGCGCTTCCAGTGAGAAGCTGGAACAGACACCCTTGAGTCTATTTCACCACACGTAGCTTCCCTAGCCGATTGGTCTGCTCTTTCATTGCCCAAAATACCGCTATGGCCACGAACGTAAGAAAAATGAATACATAGTTACATATTCAAGAGCGTTCAAAATCGAGTGAATTTCCACCACAAGCTTCTCAGTAGAAGTCGTGTCACGCAAAAGGAAAAGTGAAGAAAGAGAATCTGTACAAATGAGATATTTAAAAATTTGGTTTTCACTAAAAGAATTTTGTATCCACTTAACAACCAGGTTTATACACAAAAGTTAAGCCTGGAAAACAGTACATTCATTATGTAGTCGGTAAACATACTATTTGAAGTAAAATATTCCTACTAAACAAAATTTTCAACATTTCCAAGCATCATTTTGTTTGGCATATTACATTACTGAAGAATGTCAAGATTGATTACTTTCATTCATAAAATCTTGCTTTGAGAAACACATGTACACATAAAAAGAAAGCCTCATAAAATAAACTTTTCTTAACAATTTTGCTTTAATTCAAGTGCTTATGTCTTGCCCATCCAGTTCCGCATCCATTGAAAGAATCTTCTCGAATTTTGGACTCATCCATACTAAACTCAGAAATCGACTGGGCAATGAAAAATGCGCAAAATTAGTCACTTGCTATCGTATGCTTCGGCACAGTGACCCCGACTACTGAACATGTAATTTTGTTTGTAATTAAGTTTTGTTTAATGTGTTTTTTCAACTGAATAAAAGTTTTAACTTGACAAAATAGCAGTAATTCTTGACTTAAAGTGTGTTAGTAGTTACAAGTTTTGTTTAGCTTATTTCTAATATTTAAGAAATGCCAAATTTTTAATTCTTCTTTTTAGTTCTTGAATTTATTAATAGTTCCAAGCTTTTTTGTTTGTTTGTTTATTTCTATCAATTAAGAAGTGCAAAATTTTGAATCCTTTGCAAATCAAGCTATAATGATAAAAGTAAGCATCACTATTTTCAATAAGTATATTACAATATTTCTGTATGAATGTATATCCTTCTATAAGAATACATGTATATAGTTTCAAAATCAATAGCATTCATTTATAAAGGCAATTATGTGAAAATAATATATTGTCCGCTATATGCTATAAATTAAAGAAAACAGTAGGTTTTTGACGATTTTTACCGGTAAAAACACGGTTTTTACCACTGTCATGTCAAAAACCAGTTTTTGACGGCAAAACCCCAACCCTGTTGATTCTTAAACATTGGCCTTTTACTAATTTTTTGAAATTTTTCTACCAAGTTAGCCTTTTTATCAATTAATAAACTTAATAATTTTGATAATGTTGATCTTTATTTTAGCCTGAATTGACTTTACTAACTAATTCTTATTAATATTAATTTTTTTTAGGTTAAACATTTTAGTTCTTTCACTTAGTAGCTTAAATCTATATGATTGCTATGTTAATCTTAAATAATAGATACAACAAGAGACACTGATACTTACAGAAACAATTTAGGATGAACTACACTGGGTCGGCATTACATAATTTGCTCATTCACAATAATTATATTAATTTTATCAAATTATTGATTTTTTTAGTTTTAACTAGGTGTATTTTTTAAACCATTTTAAAATATGTTTATTTTTTTAGATGCTGATAAACATTTTTCCCATGTTATTGATGTTTCTCAAAGTGAGTCTGTTGCGTCTTTCATGCAAAAAATTTCAAAAGAGTGTCCTACGCCTGATGTTTTGGTTAACTGTGCTGGCATTACTAGAGATTGTCTGATGGTAAAAATGACTGAAACAATGTTTGACGATGTAATTAAGGTGAACTTAAAAGGTACCTACTTAATGACGCAAGCAGTAACTAAACTTATGATGGAAAAGCAAGTACAAAGTGGATCAATTGTTAATATTTCAAGTGTATCAGCTAAAGGTAATTTAGGGCAATGTAATTATTCTGCTTCTAAAGCTGGCGTTGAAGGGTTTACAAAATCTGCTGCCATTGAGTTGGCTCGTCATAACATTCGATGTAATGCTGTGGTTCCTGGTTTTATAAATACTCAGATGTTGAGTACAATACCTGATAAAGTTATGGAAAAAGTTGTAAAAAGTATTCCTCTCCAGAGATTAGGTGAACCAGAAGAGATTGCTGAGGTTTGTGCCTTCCTAGCTTCCAAGAGAAGCTCTTATGTAACTGGAAGCATAATTCAAGTTTCAGGTGGTCTTATGCTTTAATATAAAACTGAAACCTATAATACGTTTAAAATAAATTGTAGATATGAGTACACCTAAAGTATTTTTATAATAATTCATATTCTTTTAAGTAGTTTCTGCAATTTTTAATTGAAGCATTTTACATGAAAATCAAAGTGTCTATTTATTTTGATGTGTATATTGTTTTTGCTCTGCATTCTTTACAATATTAATTTAAACAAAATATACAGGCTTAAGATATTATCCTACCTTTAGCTTTAAAACTCCTTATTGTTATTTAAATATCCACGTCTTGAGAATGCATGAATTGTGATTTTTTTAAAAATTACTTAATTAAGGTGTGGAGCTGAATCATTACTTGAAATATGCAGCTATAGAACTAAAAAATTTTGCACTTTTCTGTTTTGGTAAAATGGCAACACCACTTTTATTGAACTTTGCGTATTCAGATATGTTAAAGACAGAATCAGCTTAGCTAAAATTTTGTCAAGGTCTGTATTGTGGAAGCATTAAAATGTTTAATACTTTTAAAACAAAAAAAAATTTAAAATTTAGTCCTGTGGTTATGGGGACAAGACAATTAAAATTGTAATATTCGTGAAAGTTGGTTCATTTGAAATAGATAACTTTCCATGCCAAATAAAAACATCACTATTATTGATTTTCACATATTCAGGTACATTATAAAATATTCAGTAAAATATTTCATGCTTTTAAAAGCAGAATAAAAAGTTTAAAATTTACTTAGTTTTCTTTGAGATGGCACTAAAGATACAGACAAATAAAATGGCAGTTATCTTGATATTTCTCTTTAAAAAGAAAAACTTCCCTCAAAAATTTTATATTCTTTTTTACCTTTCAATCTTTTGTCAAAGTTATTTCTTTAAACATAGAGTTTTATGATTTTTATTCTTTTTTTTAATTCTGCTCATTGAGGTATTTTCTTTTCACCAATCGAAAATGGGTTCCTATATTGTTAACAATCACTAAGATTGATTTTTTATTTTGGCAAGCATATAAACACACTTTAGAAATTAATGTACGCAATGAATCTATTTTTTATTCTAAAATAAGTGTAAATCTTTTTAATTTTTAACTACAGATTTTCATTAATTGAATATCTAAGTCGTTTAAAGCATTTTTATGTAATTGCTAATACACAGAAAACTGATGATAAAAATTTACATACCATGATAAAAATTTGCTCATTTTGGTTGTCATCTCTGTTTGGGGAAAAAATGTGCTGTAATTGACTTTTGTAATTTATAATGCAAATTAACTTTTTTATAATGACTATGATTAACTATGATTGCTATGTGTAACAACACAAAAGGTTATGAGCAATTTGTTTATTATTGAAATAATCAATAGATCATTCAGTGCTATAGAAATGCTTAAAAAAAATATCGAGAATTTTAGATATTTTTTCCACTCTACACAAGCATTATTCATTTAAATAGCAAATAAATGTCTGTATGCTCATGTCAGAAACTTGCAAGTTTTTTTTTTTTTTTTCATATTAAAGAATGCATTTCTAAAACTTTAAACATTGCAATATAAGTTTTGTTTCTTTTAATGCCTGTGTGCTTTGCTTTTAGAAAACAAAAATTACTTTAATATAATGGTGAGAGTTTATCTGTCAATTTAGCTATTATGGATTTTCCTAATTTCAAACATCTTTAAGCTAATTTTCATTTTTTCTCCTTATTATCTCACCTATGTAATATTAAAAAAAATTAGATTAGAAAATTGATAAAAGAGAGAAACACAAAGCAGCACAAACCATCGTGATGTGTTTTGTATATTATAGTATTTGATTGGAAAATTAATACGAAAAAACTTTTAAAAATACAATTATTTTTATATATAAGCATGTGAAAAGAAAGTAATTTTTTAAATCTAAATGTGATAACTGAAATAAAAAAAATATTACATTCAGGTTTTAATTCCTTTCTCTTATAATTTAATGCTCAAAATTTTAGATTAAAAATATATTTCCCTTTTATAATATGTTGAAATAAAAAAGCATATTTTTAAAAAATGTTTTTTTTCTTCTTCTGAATACGACTTTATAACTTACCTAAAAGCTTTTCTTTACAAAATATTTTTGTTTGCAATTTTGTTTCAAACTAGCCTCCTTTATAAGAATACTTCTGGGTGTATTTTAGTTGTTTTTAAGCAATATATATTTTTAAATGAAAAGTTTGTTTTATAGTATTTGGCAAACTTTTCCTGCAAATTGATGCTTTGTTGTTGTAACTTTACTTTTTTTAATGGTTATGTTTTCTGTATTTTTAGTCCACATTGTTGAAAATATTTTGTTATTGTATAATGTAAAATATTGCTACTTACATTAATTATAAATTTCCTAAGAATTTATAGTACTTATTTGTAAATTTATACACAATTTTAAAAATATTGGCGTCTTTTTGACATTATTTCCCTCTTTTATTGTCTGGAATAATTTTTTTTATTTTTGAAATTAGTTGTCTTAATTTTCACATATTTTGCCTTTCCTCCTTTATAGTCTCATATAAATGTAAAACAGTCAGAAAAATGTTTGAGATTGTTCACATATCCAAAATTTTCTGACCAGTTTATATTCTAATTTTTGAAATTTACATGTCCATGAAAAAAAATTGCTTAAACACTGGTTATATGTTAATATTATTGATAGTATATCTTTTTTCATCTACTTACTGTTAGCGCTAATTTTAAATTCATGTTGTCTTTTTCTATGGACACAATTGAGATTTTTTTTGACTATGTGAAAATGGTAGCAGAATTTATAGAGTAAATTTTGCAGTTAATTCAGATGAATCTGACTAATATAAGATTTAGAAATTATACATTAAAGCTTTTTTGTTAAAATTTAGTTTGAATTTATAATTTGAGTTTCGTAAAGAATAAATCCTTATTAAATAAAACCCTCTTATCAAGTAAGAGGCTCACTGGCAGCTTGAAACCTTTGTAGTTTTATATGAATGTGTGCCAGCTGGTCTTGTGAGTTGACTGATAAAGCTGAGCTTGTCTTATCTGTAGTACTGACAAAATCGCCACAATTATGTTATTATTCATAAAAGTTATACATATTGTATATGTGTTATTACATATTTTGTAAATTTCTTTCTTTTTTCATCTAATTACTATAATTAATGCAAATTTTAAATTCATATTTGGCAGATTTTTACAAAGAGCAGTATGGTTGTTAAAAGTTTCTATCATACATTTTTCTAAACTTGATCCTTGGTCTTATACATAATTGTCTTTAAAAATTGATATGTTAGAAAAATTACGTTTATCATTTACAAATTGTATATGTATTATTATAAATTGAAAGATAATTCTGTTATAATTTTTTATTCAAAATATACTTTTAAAATTTCGTAGTTATAAGCAAAAGCAATATAAAAGCAAGTAAAAAATCAATGATATAAATGTTTTTGTTGAAATTAAAAAATTTGGAAAAGGGTAAACTTTTTTTTAATAATTACTGATTTAATTTTTACATATACTACTTGCATCTTATTTTTCTTCATAAAATTTTATATATCAAGACAATCCTCGAATGATTAAATTAGACATATTAATGTCTTAGTAATAAAAATTATTCTTTTTACTTTTTACTAAATTTTTAATCACTCAAGATATTTCTGAGTTCTATTAGGTTTTGTATATTATCCTATTAAATACATTATTTTAAATGATATTATTTTTGAAAATTTTTATTTTGAGAATATTTTTACAACTTAAAACCAAAGAGTAGAAAATAGTGTCTGTGTTATGTACCAAATACCTGTTTCTTTTACAATACCACCCAATGGCAATCATATTCTGGAATTAAATCTATGAACACCATCTAAAATTGATGTAAATATTGCATTTTATAACTTGATGTTTGGAGACATTATACGTATTTTTGTAGATTAAATAAAATATTTATTCTTGTATACTTGATTTATATTTCTTGAATTTATTACTCTAAAACGAAAGTTTTATCTCCACCAATAACCAAGTTTCAACTTTACATTGCCCAGTTTTGGATTGTTCTATAAGTAATTATTTCTGACATATTAAATCAATTTTTGAAGTAATTCTCATTCACAAACATAAAAACCATTTCTATTATTTTCTAGAAATTTATTAATGTGACTTTTTTTCTTTCCAAGTTATAATTTTTTTTTAAAAAAAATGAAATATTAAACTCAAGGGGATATTTAATGTTTAAGGTAAGAAAATTTATTTTGTTTATTAAAGAAAACTTGTTTTTAGTACTTTGAGTTACATAAAATATATTTAATAATGTTAAAACTGATGCTTTTAGCTAGATATTTAAAATGATCTTGAATTATTAAAACAAGTGGAAATGAAGTTTGACTCTGTAATTAAATTGTAAATACAATGTGTAATTTTCTGATAAAACTAAATATGTGACAATATATTCTATTTAACTCTCCAATAATTTTTAATACAGAACTTGAAAATATTTTGTTGTGCTTTAAATAGAGTTAAATTAACTGCACTCTGTACTACTTACTTCTGGGCATGAAGTTTCCTTTCTAGAGTAGTATGTATTTAGACTAAAATTTCCAAAAAATAAAATTACTTTCCTGTCAAAATGTTATCGTGTAGTGTAAAGAACTTTTCAGTGACCAAAATCATAAAAGATTATAGAAAAAAAAAATTAAAAAAACTGAAACACGTTTATTGCTAAAATACACTGATATTAGTTTTCAAAAAAGTTTAAATGTTACCCATTAATCACAAAAAAATATATATATATATATCAGTAAATTAAGGAATCAGAAAGGTTCCCCTACTTTTAACACTTCACACTTGTATACTGCTGCCTTTTGACAATATAATACCATATATCAATTTAAGGCTTAACATCTGTGTTGGGTTGTGGGTCAATTTATAGAAATTTTGAGTAAATCATAAAGTGTCTCAGTCTTTAAGAGTTTATTTAAGCTATCTTCAGTCTATTACGACAATTGAAGCCCCTCTCACTGGAAGATGCAGACCTGATTGTGCTCCAGAAAAAATCCCGATTTTTCGCTAACAGTGATCCGGAGATCGAAGGTCCAGACGTTTAAAAAAATCATTGATCACAGAAGTTTCCATAAATCAGATTTTCAAAGGTGGAACTGAAAAACACAGTTTATTTTATTTGTTATAAAGGAGAGGAGAGATACTTTATAAGCTTATATTCATAATTAATATTCATTTTTTATTAGTAAATAGTTGTTATAATCATAAACTCAAGAAAGAAAGACATATTTGTAAATTTTAATTACTTCTCCAGGGCATCATAGGTATGTGTAAATGGTATAGGTATGTGTAAAATTTTAAATATATTTTAAGTAAACTAAGAAATATTGGGGCAAACAAAAAAAACCTAATTTTTCAATTTAAACTGTTGTTTTTTTTTAACTCGAGAAATTTTCCGGAATTTTGACTTCGGCTCACAATCACCCCTGAAGATGTGATTATTGGTAGAATAGCACATCAGTGTTATATTCGGAATCATATTCAAGAATCTCGCAGAACATTTTTTATTGTTAAACTTCTCTAGTATCTGAGTCAATATTAGTGAAGTGAACCAGAGATGATAGTGCTCCGGAAAAAAATATGGGTCACTAACCGCAATCCAGAAGTTTCAAGATATTATTGATCACATTTATGTATAAAAATTCTTGAATGTTTTATTTAGAAATATTAGAACTTGAAATTTATACTTGACATCTCTTTCATTTGATAAATATTTTTTCTAGTAAAATAATAAATGCAATTAGACATAAAAGTAAACTTATACATAATTATTCATTTAAATTATGCTGCATATAATTTAATTAGAATTTCATGTTTTGAAAATATCAATGATTTAAATTTATAAAGACAATAATTTTTTTTAAATGCGTCATTAATGATTTTATTCAAGAAATTTTCAGGATCTTTGAGTTGAGCTATGATTCCCCTGAGTGAATAAAATTCTCATTTACTCAGGGGAATTATAGCCCAATTAGATGAAATTCATTAGATAAAACGGAACAGTTTTTTAGTTTAATAATAACATTTCCCTTTTAATAAAAGCATTAAAAATACTTTCACACGATGAGATGACCATCTTAATACAGTTGATGCACTACCATAACAGGAACCGAACCTGCACATCATTTTAGTAGCGGTGAGTTCAGAAAACTACTTTCTAGATAAATTTTCTTTTAGAATATTTATTTCTTTTAAACTAATAAAATTAAAACTGATTATAATTTGTTCTGATCAATTAATTACTTTAGATAAAAATGATTTCTACTTTTATATACGTAAAGATTTATGCTGGTGAAAAGCTTTACTTTGAAATATCCGCCAAGCAACACGCCAAACTTTGTTGCATTATTATAACATAAAATATAATAATGATTGTATTTCTTTATTTTTAAATTTTAATCTTTATTTCTGTTGATTGCAAAAGCATGTGTTTGACTATTTGAAAATTGTATATTTTTTTTTTTTTATTATTATTATTTGTGAAATAATTATTCTTCCCTAAGAATTCTTTTAATTTTTGAAAAGCCAATTTTAAAACAAGTTAAAAAACATGTGTGGCAAATATGTATCTTGTCTCTCACAAAGTTACCCCATTTTTCGGTAATTATTGAAAAGTATTAAAAAAAGGGAGTAATATTATATATAAGAACTAATTTTTAAAAATACAAATTCCCAATCCCCTTATCTGTTTCTACATTCATCCCCTCTTTTTTTGATGTATGATGATTTGCATAATATTTTGTTTATTATTATTCAAGTTAACTATTTATACTTTACATTTATTTATTGATACTTTACTTTTCTACAATGGTAGTAAATATGTAAGTTTAACTTACTAATTTTTCAATATACTTGCATTTTTAATAGTCTTTGTTTTTATAATTAAAATTTAAAAAAACTAACAAAAAACAATTCAAAACAATTTGGACAAACATAAAAACTAAAAAACCAAATATACCCGCCATCTTTCATTAGTGTATAGAATAATCTTAGAACTATAATCAAAATATCTGTCAAACTTAAAATAGGTTTAAAAGGGATAACTGAAGACTTAAATGATTTCAAATTAATGGTATTTAATCTCCCTTATTCTAATAATGTGTTGTTAAAATTTTATCATGATAGTGATTTCTTTCTTTTATTTCAAATATTTTGTATAATTTTGTAAGGTTTGTCTGGTGAAGAAGGAAACAGATGTAATATTGTTTTTATGAATGAAATTAAAAAATAAGAAATATAAATGAATAATGTTCTAAATGTTTCACTTGATATTAAATGTTTTATTTTTTAAACTGATTCTTTTACTATTTAAAATACAAAACGAAACACGTAAAAGGCTATCACAAAAAAATAGGGTACATAAGAAGTACACTCTTAATAAAATATTATTTTTTTCTTAGTTATTAATAAATTTGAATTTATATAGTGCATATTACAATAAATTTGTCCTAAAATAAATCCTGTAATTTTTAATTCAATTATCTTATACCAATAATGAATGTTTTACATTTTACAATAATAAATTGTAAGTATGACATTGAAAATCCTCTTATATTTAAAAAACAATTTTACAAAGAAATTGGAAAAAATAATTTTCATAAAAGTGATATTCTTGATATGCAATGTGTAGATGATTAAAAGTAATGATCCCTTAATGCAATGTAAATTAATTTTATGACAATACAATTCTGAGACATAGTAGTATAGACAAGTCTGGCATTATTTATTATGCATTTTTTAGACTAAATTTTAAAAAAATAGAATTGATTTGATAGATCTAATAGTTTTGATGTTATAAATATTTTATGAGTAAAAGGTAAGTCAAAAATTTTATATTTCATACTTTAAACCCTCATTTTATCTAAAGAATTATTTCAAAGGACTATTTTATTGAATTGAGCATAGAAAATTAAATTAGAAGAAAAGCCTTACTTGTTTAGATAGCAATGTCATTTGCATAAAGTGGTATAAGTCATAAAATTGTACTTTCTACACATGTACTTGTAATGTACTTTCTATAAATTTCCGAATTGCTTAACTATTAAATCAAACAGCTTGGTTTTATTCTCATTCGATTTTGCCTATACATAGATAATGATACCGCACTTGCCCAGCTAGCAATGTTATATAGTAAATATGTACAAATAAACTATACTTTTATACATAAAACATAAATAACTTCTATAACATCAGTCACTTGATTCAATGTAAAAAAAAAAATCTTAAAGATTCTAGATAGTATTTAAGTTCATCCCCCTTTTACCTCCTTATCCTTTTAGAGACGCAACACGAAATTCATTGATATCTTAATATAATTTTATATTATGAAGTAGAAATCATAATCCTTTTTATACTATGCTACTTCACTAATTTCGAAATGAAGTGTCCAGAATTTTTATTTGCAGCTGAATAAAGACTTTAAAATGTACAAAATTAAATCAAAATCAATCAATATTCTACAGCGTCTGGGATTTCCTCTTCCTCCCTTTACGAACATCGTTGAGAAACTATGACATAATAGCATCACATGATAAAATAAAATATGAGCCAAAAGTTAAGATAAATAACAAAATATGGTAACCCAGTTACAAGCAACTGTTCGGGCAATTAAGCAACCCTATCGGTAACTCTGAACGGAGAAATTGCCTTTAGAGTTGCGGATAGAGTGGAAGTTTCACTTACGGTTGCTCTTATTTATTTCTCGTGTGATAGAGCCATAAGAATGACACAATATGATTATGAAAATTTATTTATTATTGTTGAGTAAGGAATATTCTCAAATTTAATGTCTAAAATAATTTCTTTCTGTAAGAAATAAAACTCTGAACATTTAAATGATTTTTTGTTAAAATAAATATAATTTTCATCAATATTTATATTTTGAGATTTGCACAGTTCTGTGATGTAGAGTTTATTTGGCACACTTAACCAAGAGTTTAATGTTTCTACAGGAAACTTGCAAACATTTGAACTAAATGCAATACACATGCTCCTCACTGCCTGCAGTCGAACTTGATTAAAAAGACAAAAAAATGAAAAGGATAAAATCAATGGTAATTTTTTCAAAAGTTTAAAAAATTTAATAAAGTTTCCTTCTGTAAATGCTAAGCAAGTAGCAATGGAAAGTTTAACAATAGGTTCTGAAAGATAATCTTTGAACAGGGGTAAGGCACGGTGAAAGATTTCCGAATTTACAACTTTCTGGGAAAGATATATTGCTATAAAATCACATAGGTTATTATTTTTAAATTTTGAATATAACATCATCAATTTTTCAAGGCAAATTGTTAGCTGTTTATTGTTTAGATGCATATCAAACACTGTAGATGGTTCCTCGCACAAAAGATATGATGATAATAAGTAAAATCTAACACATTTTTCAAAGATTACCAAAGTGTTTAAATCTTCAATCATTTGAATAGTTATGTCTTGACGAATTCCTTGTATACGATCGTTCACGAAGTCATAAACGAGTATATAAGGTATATTTTTTGGTATAATTTCATTTACTAAATAGTTCATAGTTGCTAATAAAACAGGTGAAGGGCGTAAATCTGATGGTGATGTATATGATTTCCCAGCAGCTGATCTAGTAAACTGTTTCACCACTTTGTCAGGATCGGCGATTTGTTTATCTTTAACATCAGTTTTCCTTTCAAAAATGTGTAATAAACCATTTCTTTCCCTCCATTTCATTTCGCTTACTGAACACATATTTAAGCATGTTCCTTCAACTGCTTTCTTTTGCTCACTTTTATCCATTATATTATTGTTTATCTAGTTTAATTTAAATCTATCCTATTATTTTAATTTTGTTGTTATCTCATTCTGATTTGACGTCTGCTTTGAATAGTTCAATCGGTTGAAATCCTTTCAACTTAAAGAATTTTATAGATTCTTTAAACTGGATTATCTTACATTTATTCACTACCATTATTCATTTCCGACTCAAACTCAGAAAACTGAAAATAGCTATTATTGAAACTATAACAGACTGAAAATGTACGAACTGTACAATCATGATAATTCTGCTTATGCTTACCAAATTTTTTATATTTAATCCATTTTCAAATTATATGGCTAATAAAAAATTATGCTGCTAATTTTTAAAATTAGAGTATGTATGATATATAAGTACAGAGAATTTTAAAAATTATTTATTCATTTTTTTATCCTCAGGTTGGGAATTGAAACCGTACAAACCTGAGAACAAAAACCTCCCATAATGCAACTCGAAATGGGTAAATCGCCATTTTAGAGGCTATTTGTAATCGTGGTTATTGTTTGTGCTCGCCAGAAATGCTAAATAACAGAACTGAAATCGATGAAAAATTCGAAAACTTGCTTTATACCAAATTCTTTAAACGCCCACATGTAACATTTTGTTACATCATTTCATTATAATTAAATTAACAAAAGACCACTGAAGGTCAAGTTTATATGGTTCTCTGTTTACAAGTTAAATACATCGAGTAAAAAATAAATGACTACAAGTTTTAACTTGTTTCAACCATTATCCTGACACAAAGAGATAAAATTTGTGTTCATTGAAAAATAAATAGTAACTATTTACGTGTTTAAAAATGAGAAGTCTCTAATCCAGTTGATGAGTAAAGCAAATTAATCCTTTTTGCGTTTTATAAGTGCAAAAAAGACTCAAGTTTTTACGAGTATTGGGAATATTCCTCACTGATAGAAATCCAAAATGGGTTCAAGAATACCATCTGATAAAGTAAGTGTTTCTTTACTTAACCCATATTTTATAAATTGCATAGTCAGAAAATGAAACTCTTGTGTTTCTTTTTTAAAAGAATGAGTTAAATCTTTTGACTCCTTCAGATATTTACAATATTATGAGTATAGTTATTAAAATATAGTTACAAAAATTTAGTGTAATAATTTGAAAAGTGTTCCAATTGCTAAAACTTCATGTAGTTATTTCTCACATAGTACAGAAGCTCTGTCCACAAAACATTGAAATTAAAAATATTTGCTGTTACTCAATTATCAAAATGCATGTGCTAATTGGAAATAACAAATGGAGAATGAACTGTATACTAGTACTTTGCATTTAAAATACTTTTATAAAATGCTCATTTCTATTTTAAAAATCTAATAACTTTTTTAAAGACTCGATATTTAGAAGGTTATCAAAGGTTTTCCTACTGTAAAAAGCACTTAGTTTTCCTTAAACTGCCTAATAAAAATAATCTAATTTGTTTTCTTTGTGTGAACTTCCATGTTTTTTGCTAAATGTATTTGAGTATAATATCGATGAAATAATTTATGTTATGAAAGTGATTACAGTATAAAAAAGAATAATGCAAAAAAAATTTTAAATTAATTCTTGAGGTAAGGTTTTGAAATGCCATCTCATGTAATGCATTGACTTATCAGCATGTGACAAAGTTTATTAGAGGTGTATGAGTTATCCCTATTGGGTACCTGCAAGTGGTGACATCAGATAGATTGTGGCACTTATCAATCAATTCAGAAGTTAATTAGGTTTGTCACACACATGTAATATCACTTACAGGTATCCAATTAAATCCGATTTAAATCACATGATGGTTAGGCACTTCACTTTTCCAGTTGTCATTGCAACTGAGGTTTTGAAAAGTAAGCTATTGCATATTAAAATATTTTACTATTAACAATAAGGTCTTGGTTATTATACTGACTACCAATTTCTAAATGTCCGTGGTTAACTATTAAACATCTTTTATTAATTTTTCCTCCTGTCAATAACTTTAGTTCTGATGGATAAAGTATGTTTAAATAAACTTTGTTACCATGTATTAATTTTTAAAAATCTTAATTTATTTAATAATAAAGTTACTTGATGATTTGTTTAATATTTTATTTCCAATGACAAAGTTACTAGATATTTGAGTATTATCAAAGTTTTTTTTACTATAATATGCATCTAATTTTCCATTAACTGCCAAATAAAAATTTTAACAAACACTTTTTTTTCTCCTACTGAAGGGTCTTAAAGGAGAACCAGATAAGTGTGCATAACTTGTGATGTCTTATTGTGATTCTTATTACTTCTTAATATTTCTTTAAAATAGTCTTGCAGTTTTAGCCAAATATGAAAAATAATAATACACATTCTTTTTACACTTTTTAATTATTTAAGGAAATTATTTTTAATGATAATGTATTTAACAATCATTAAGTTCACTCTTTTTTAATGGCAAATGGAAATTCAAATTAAATTTATGCAAAAAGCTTAATTCAATTTTTTTCATAAATGAAGCAGAAACTTAATTCAAGAAATAATGTAGTAACATTACTAGAAATAAATTGTTGCCATATAAAATTACATTCTTAAAAATGTTATAGAAGTTTGTATACCTCACAATTAAAAATTTAGCAGACTATTATTAAATGAAATATAAAATAATTAACACAAATTGTTTTTTGTTTGGTATTGTCTTTGGATACAAAAATATCATAATTGTGTGCAAAAATATATCGATCAGGAGTGTGAGGTGGGTCCAAACTTTCTTTGTATCAAACGATATGGGCCATATTTGCCAGGTTTTAGTTCCCTCCCATACTTTGGTGCTCACAAGGAATCATCCATCATATATATCTGGTTTCGTCACTTTCAAATTTTGTCAGCACAACAGAAACTAATTAGCATGTTTGAGTTCGCCGAACATGGAGTCCTAATACATAAAAATTCAATCATGAGTTAAAAAGTTATTCAGAATGCTCCTTTTTTTTTTTTCCAGCACTGTACATACAATTCAAACAAGAAGTATTGAGAATCAGAAATTATTACGCAACTAAATATCAAACAATTATTGTTAACCTCTTCAACTTTTCTTAAGCCGAAAAATCTGCCTAAATTATGGCCTAAATCAATATATAGATTGATATCAAGTAACAACTTTTCTGTAATATTAATTGACTAGTTATATAATATGTCAAGGATCTTAAAGTATAAATAGTATACCATGTTTTTTGAAAAAGCAGTTAATAGTTTCAATAATTTTGATCAGATTTTTTTTTTCATGATATGAATCATAATTATAGTAGTAAATATAATGGAATTATTGTGTATAAGTAAAACAGTTGCTTGCCTTCTAATAAAATGTCTCCAATTACAGAAAAAAGTTTGACTGTTTTTGATACTCTTGGATGGGTTTTTAACTCATCCTTTCAAAAATCCAACCCTGATTCGCACATGCGTTTGAATTGTGAGCGAAGATAGTTAATTATTTTATTTTACTCTGTCAATCACTATCTTAATGAAGAATAGACGTAAACCGATCTTCTCTTGATCTTCATTTAACATTTTAACTATATATTTTTTCATTTACAGGAAGATTTTTAAGTTTTTAACTTTTAATATTTCATGTTTTGCTTTTAAATTGATTTTAAAATTGGAGTTGAATTTTTACGAGGGTAAAACCTATTTTCACTGGGATGTGTTAGGAACAATTAACACGTGTTTATTTATTGACAGGTAGTAATTTGGTATTTATAACTGATTGGAACATATTTTTATATTTTAGCTAATATTAAGAAAGAATTATTGGATGTATGTGTTCGAGAGGGTAAACCATTTGACAATTGATATGATGCAAGTTATCTTCTAAATTTTAATGCTAAAACAAAAATTTTTCAAAGCAAGATAAAGCAGATTTTTTCACAATTCGACACCTAGAAAATTAATAAAATTATTAGATTTTCAGTAAGAGCGAATCATTAAATTTAAATTAAAATAATATTTATAAATTATTACACCATAACATACCAGAACTTAATTATAGCTGCAAATGTAAGACACAAAAATCTCGAATAATCAAAAAGCTCAAATTTGCAGAATGTTAAAAGTATATAATTTAAAAAAAATTTTGTTGGAACATCCAAAATCTACTATAACGAAAAGACTTTTCATTTGGAAAAGTAAAAATTATTTAATTTATTTCCGAATTTTAATTTGTGTAATGATTTACAAAATTCGAAATTGCATTTTTTCACCTACAATATGCAAGAATACCACCTATAATATTAGAATTTAAAAAAATTTATACATTTTTATCCTATACTTCTGTAAACACAACGTTTCTGTTACTTTAAATAAGTAATTGTTATATTTAAATGTATCTCAAAGCAAAATATTAGTGCCTGAGAAGTTTGTCGAAAAAAGCCCGAAAAAATTCTGCCACAGGGGTATGTAACAATGGGTTTCCATGGCATAAAGTGCAACAGTGATTGACTATTAAAAGCCCTTCTCCATTGTACACACTTTTGCTTACAAAGCATGCAACAAAATTTCTAAATACAAACGAATTTTTCTTCTATTTGTAAAGATTACTTAGTCGGTGGTTGCCTACACATGTTTGCTTTATTAATGTTCTGGTTTAAGATTGTAAGTAAAAAATTAACTGAAATGATGTTATGTTCGTTTTCACTTTCCTATTATGATACCAGAAATAAATAAAAATAATTAATATTTATTTCTATTTCTTGCAATATTGCTTGCTCACTTAAACAGCAAAAAAAGAAAGAAGAAAAAGCATTTAAGCCCCCCCCCCCACCCCGCAAAAAATTTATTTTCTTAGCAGTAGCCTAAGACCATTAATTTTAATATTAATAATTTTAATATCTGACATAAAATTATGTTGCTGGAGAAAGTTATTTATTTCAGAAAAAGCTATAATTGATAAATTTAGCTCATATATTATTATAGAGCCGGGGTTTCCAACATAAATGAGGCCGGGGACCGCAATTAAGACACTAGTCAAATGGCGGGCCGCAACTTTATCAAAAATTTATATAATACTCTTAATGCTAATTACTCTTTAATGCTAGAAGGAACATTAAATATTACTGACAGATTCTTAACAAGTTATATAAAACAAAAGTATTGAATTGCAAATAATACTAATAAATATTTTTTTGGATTCAAAACCTGATAAAGAAATTTTATTTATTTATTTATTTATTTTTTTGCACCGTTGATATGTTAAATTTCACAGAAACGAAGAAATTAGGTTTTTTTAAAAATGAAAGAAAAGTATTTTAAACCCATATGAAAATTGTCCGTAAAAAATGACAACTCATATATTTCAGTTCATGGGCAACATGCTCTGTGGGTGGCCTGCAGGCCGCCAGTTGGTAAACACTTATATAGCATAAAAACTGATTATAATTTATAAAGAATATAAATGTTTAATTGAGTTAATAATTTTTTAATTGACAGTAATTGTCAAAACAAAGAAAATTTAATATCCAAATAATTCATGAACATGATTGTTTGATCACTTATAATTTTATATGTATAGCTATTTATAAATACTCTGTTTTTTTAATAGCTAATAATTATCCTTACACTAAAATTTTGGGTTTTAGACTCTTGTAAAAAAGGGTTATTTGTCAGGACGGATGAAACCATGGTTAACTTTAAAAGTCTAAAACTGGCACCTGCTGCAGATGACCAAAAATATAATTAGGTTTAACCAAGACAATAATTAGGTTTAAATTATCCTAATTGATTCTGGAAAAATCTGTGTTATTGCTGTAAAATGTATTATTCTATTTATTAAATTATGTTAAATTTTTACATATCAATCTAAAAACCTTCAAACAAATGGTTCATTGCAATAAAAAAAGTGATAGTCACCAAACATGGAAAAAAAAAATAGACTTGAAAAAAAAAAGAAATTCTAACCAGCATTTCTACAAATTTTGGTTTAAAGATATTTAAAATTTGATTTTATGTGTCTAAGGGTTGCAAAAAACCCACTCTGAAAAACCCAATAAAACACACCCTAAAGTGGGTTTTTCTGAGATTGATTTCTTTTTTTATCCTCTGTTATATTAAAGAGCTATTCTATTGAAATATATATGTAGTCTAGCCTAAGAAAAATTAACCTATAGTGAAGAAACTAATTGTGTTGGACACTGGAGAGTCACCTTGCTGGCTAGATTTGACTGTATGGCCATTGATTATTCAGTGTCATTGATTCTCTTTTTATGCAAATAAAAAATTTTCCTCAAATATTTTTTTAAGATTAAAATATAAATAAAAAGTAATCCTGTGTTAAAATAAGTTTCAAATGTGTGATATATGTGAGTACATATAACATTTTGTATCGTGATGTCAGAAGAAACTTTTTTTAGACTTTCACATCAATTTATTTGTAATAATTATCTATATGAAGTCAATTTATAAAATAAATCTTAATTATTAATATTAAAATAAGCTTTTTTAAAATAAGGTACTTATCCCTGCCCTCTCTTTTGAAAACCCCCCATAAAAACATGAAAAGCCCAATAAAACCCACCCGGGTTGGGTTTTTCTACTAAACCCCGGGTTTTTTACAACCCGAGTGTCTTATCAGCATTGGCATGACAGCCCTTTGTGAGCCTGGGCCTTCCTCAGAAGCTTTTCCCATTCTGCCCTTCTCCCAGCAATTGTTTTCCAGTTCTTTACTTTTAGGATGGCAAAATCCTCATCTACACAGTCCTTCCATCTCTTTTTGGGCCTTCCTCTTGGCCTTTTATTGGAGGGGGTTGCATTAGAGACTCTCAATGCTGTTTCAATGCTCAATGCTTGGGTTTTTCTACAAAACTCCGGGTTTTTTGCAACCCAAGTGTCTTATCAGCATTGGCACGACAGCCCTTTGTGAGTCTGGGCCTTCCTCAGAAGCTTTTCCCATTTTGCCCTTCTCCCAGCAATTGTTTTCCAGTTCTTTACTTTTAGGATGGCAAAATCCTCATCTACGCAGTCCTTCCATCTCTTTTTGGGCCTTCCTTTTGGCCTTTTATTGGAGGGGGTTGCATTAGAGACTCTCAATGCTGTTCATTCTGGGCTCATTCTCACTACATGCCCGCCCCATCTCATTCTACTTAATTTAATAGATTTAATGATATCATCGCCATCAAAGATCCTATATATTTCAAAATTATATCTCTTCCTCCAGTTGTCGTTATCGAGTATAGGTGATGAATAAATACTTAATTTACTTCAGAGATAATGAAGGTAATTTTTATATGCATATAGATTATAGATCGATCGATATAAATCCATTATACTTTGGGGATGTTTTGAAAAAAAAAGTTCTCTTTCAAATTTGGCAAGGTTTAGAATGGAGTGCAGAAATCCACGGCTTATACCGTCCTGTACAAAACCCTGTTACTCAAATTATGTCAAAATTTTAAAAAAATATTGTGGAAAATAAAAGGTTAATTTTTGAACACGAAGCATACTGAAGACAAGCTTTTGTTTTAGTAAGAAAGTTTTATTATTTTTAATATTGTATTATTTATCCTTATGCAAAAATATAATTTAGCAATATTAAAAGGATATTTATTCATATTTAAAGATTAAGGTATTCACTTTTGTTGTTCAATGAATTGTGGAGCTTCAAAGGTTATAAATATTTTCCTATTCTATTATATTATTTCCCTTTAATAAGTTAAAGCAAATTGTATAAAAATATCAAATATTTTTTAATATATGTAATTATTATGTGTAAAATGGTTACACTTATAAAATTTTTATCTTTTACCAATGTTCAATGTTTTTGGGCACTTTAAGACAGTTTTAGTCAGTTTAGGACAGTAAAACCCATGTGTCCTGTCCAAAACTAGTTTAGGACGTACAAAACCCCAAAATGACTTTTTTTCAAGCAAAAAGTATAATGAAGATAACGTTTAATTTTGGTACGTATAAAACATGCAAAGAATTTATTTATTGAAAGGAACAACTATCTGCTATAAATCCCTAATATGTGCAGTTCCATAAATATGTATAATTTTACACTATTTCTTGAAATTTCCTTTAATTTAAAAATATTATGCAAATTAAATATAATTTCAATTAGAGATGTAATGATTAATCTTTGGCCATATATTCGGAAAAGTATTTTTCAAGAAAGTTTATTTTTTACATCACATTTTTTACTATACTTTATTAGAAATCGTTTTAACACATATTTGTTAAGTTCTAAAACTTTCATTAATTTTCTGAAAGACAAATGGAAAAGCGAAATTTGAAGCTTTGAAACTAAATTTCTTTACTCTGAACCATGAATTTTGTGGTGCTAAGTTGTTGTTTTTTTATATATATGTTCAAGTCAGTCAATTTGGGGTTTTTTCAGCACTTTGTTTTAAAAATTGAGAACTTTATTTGTTTCTATTTTGCTTGTTTTTCTGTTTTAACTATAGCTAAGAATTTTAACGAAGCGTTTCCAATACACTTTATTCTTTTATTGTCATTTTTTTCCGTAAAGTGAGCCAGATAAGTAGTAACATAGAAAACTGATTCTCAACGTTAAAATTATATTTCAGAAAAAGAAAGGAAAAAAAAACAATTATCTGTTTCTCCTTTGATTTTTTTTTGTTAACTTTTTTTATTATGATAGCATTTTTTAAAGAGCCTATCTAATAAACGTTATTCTTTTATAGTCACTTTTTTCTAAATATACGACTATGAGAGAAAGTTAAATTGAGATTTTTGACCTTATATCTTTCGTAAAAAAATTAAGAACGATTTTTGTTTCGGTTTTTATCAATTTTTTCTTTTACAAAAATATTGTTTTTATAGACATTTGTAATATGACACGACATTTAAGAGAGTTTCTATTTGTTCACTTTTTCTTATAAATACGATAATTGGAAAACTTGAATTGTTTAGCTTTAAATAATTTTCAAAAATTAAGATTAATTTTAATTTTTTCTATTTTGCTTTTATTTATCATCTTTATTATTAATCTAACCTTTAATAGGCGTTTTTATGATAGCGATGCATTTTTAAAAACGTTACTGATAAACATTATCTCTTTCAATGTGTTATGAATAATTTTTTTCCGGAAAATATTTTTAGCTTTAAAATTTTCTTTTAAGAATTAAAGGACAATTTTATTTTCTATTTCTTTTTTATTGAATTTATAACTTTAGTTTTTTTTTCGTTTTTTACAGGGTTGGGTTTTTGACGTCAAAAAGTGGTTTTTGACATGACAAGGGTATAATACTGGTTTAAACTGTCAAAAACCCGTCAAAAATGTCAAAAACTGAAGTTTGCCAAGAAAATATATAAACTTCAAAATTACCAACAGTTGCCATGCATCATATTGAAATTTAATTATACTATAGGTAATCAGCAGGTTTTAAAATATTTTTTAATTAAAATTAAGGTAAAATAACAGATTTAAGATCTCAGAAATTTATATTCAAATGCATGTGCAGAAAAATTTTGCACAAAAATTGTTTAAATATTTATATTTCGAAAAAAAAATTTTTTTTTTTGATACTTAAGAAAATTAAAAGTTTATTACTATGCATTTTTGACATATAAGGAACATATAACTAATATTTATAAGGAACTTACAAGTTATGTTGTATAAATACAAACTTGATACAAGTGTATAAAAATTTTTTTTTAATGTTATACCGAATATCTTTATTATCCAGTATGTTAATTTGAATTTAAAAGTAGTTATATTTGTGAATAATGATAAATATAATTCATATTGTTTATTATATTTATTTATAATTATTACACTTATCATTTTAAAACAATTTTTATCTCTTAATTTTTTTTTCTCCACTTGTATTAAGAATACAAATAATGCATATCTTGAAAGCAAGAAGTAATTATTCAACAGCTGAATATTTAGATATTCAACAAAACTATATAGTATGTATTCAGCAAAATGAAATTCACAAGTATTTGGATAAACTAAATTTTCAGCATAGTAAATGAATAGGCTGAATATACTGTAAATTGACACTAACTACTCTATTTAACAGAAAGCACTTAAATTTGTATTGTCTTATGTTAAAAAGATTATTAAGAAGATTTAAAAGAATATTAAAAAGATTTTTCTTTAAAAGATGTCTAATGTACAAAACTGCTAATGTTTATCTTTAAAAAAGTCTAATTCTTAGTATAATCTATACTATACACTAAATTTGGTTATAAATAAATTTCTTAATAATATCACTGCAGATTTTCAATAACACATGAAAATGAATACATAATATTACAAAAGATGTGAGCTTTCAAAAGTACAAGATTTTGGTTACTATTCAAAATATAAGTGTTTCTTCAAAATTTTAAATTTATTTTTTCTAGAACATATTTAGAAACACTATCCTTTATAAAAAATATATAAATTTTATGTATTAATTAAATTTCACATATGAATATAGGTTTTTGACATTTTCGACATTTTTGACAGTGAGGTTTTTGACGTGACGGTTTAAACCATGGTTTAAACCGTCAAAAACTGTCACTTGTCAAAAACCTGCCAACCCTGGTTTTTTATAATAGCTGTTAGCTTTTTATTTATCTAAATTTTTTTATTATTTTCTTAATATCTTATTATTTTTATTGTCTTAAACATTTCTGTTGTAAGTTATGATTATTTTTCATTGATGACTAAACTTATGTATGGAATAAATATTTATGATTTTTTTAAAAAAAAAATGTTTTTATTCGGCTGCTGAAGATTCGGTCGATTTTTTTTGGCCGAATATTCGGTATTCGGCTAAATTACTATTCGTTACATCCCTGATTTAGAAATGACTTCTTAACAGCAATTAAATAATGATTTTAGTTATTTCATCACTGATGACTTCGCTAAACATTTAGACAGTTGGAAAATAATTTAAATAGGCATTCTTAAAACCATTTCTTTTAGTAATTTTTTTTTCAGTTTATATTATTTTTATATGGTGAATTCTTTTTTGGAGGAAAAAACATTTATCCCTAGGCAAAATTTGGTTTTGATTAAATTCCAATTAGAAACTAGCTAGATAACTCAAATTTTAACTGAGAAACTTTTAACGAAAAATTCGTTCGATTTAAAACAACGACAAACAGAATTCCTCGTCATATGCCCAAATTAAATAAATATTATCATCAATAAAATTTTAATCAGATAAATTGATAAAATTTTAACTGGAGTTCTTATCTGATGACTATACCTGTTTGAATAGTTTCCAGATAGAATTTATCGTCAATTGAACTTTCTGGCTAGCTGGATTACTCTTTGTTTCTACTAGAGCTCCGTGTCTGATGCTGTATACTAATTACAAATGTTTCTGAAATGGTGCATGATTTTATTTATTTATTTTTTATTATTTATTTATTTTTTTTAAATCACTTAATCGCTAAGCGAAATTTGGACAACGTTACTCTGCAATTAAAAGAAAATGAAAATTTTGCAAGTAGTAGTTTTTTTTTTTTTTTTTTTTTTTCCAAGCAAGAAGATTTACTTTATAAAATCAATTATTTTGTTTTGTAAGATTAGAAACCAAAAACACATCGCGGCTCTTTCGTATTTTCAAATTACTATATATCCAATTTCAATGGTGTACAATGAAAAGGAAAGAACGGTAATTGCAACATATAAAAATATTTTTAAAAACAAAACAAAAATTACATAATTTTATTTACAAATAATCTTGCTTATAATTTTTCGTCCCGTATTTACATAAAAGTGTATCATATTTAAATTATCAGAATTGTCAATCATATTATTTAGAAAATAATAAACAAGATAAATTTCTACAATATTCTAAAAATGGAACATAAATATTAAGCTATCAGTCTCTTTCGAGTTCTATCACTTTAAAGTAGTAGTTAATTGAATGTCAGTACCATATGTATTATCAATGCAGTAGGAGTTTTTGCGTAATGATTTAATCAAATTAGAAAAAAAGTTTTAATTTTGCCCATGACATGATCATCTTTGGTTATAGTTGGCATTCATGCTCTAAATAAAATGAAGGAGTGTATCTTATCTCAAATTACTGAGCCATTCAAAAACATCATTGACCTCCTTGTTTTAAGGACGATTATTTTAAAACTAAATTCGATGTATCTTTGTTTTTATTTGGACATATTAATATGCAATTTTTATTTATACATATAATGTAATGATGCTTAATTAATTTTTGTAATAGACACTACTGGTATTGTGGTAATTGGTGCAGTTTTAATGGGTACCAATTATACTAATGTAGGTACAATGTACTACAATTAATATTTAATGGGATAAACTTCTAAAAACATTTACTTAATCTAATAGCATATAACTACGAGAAATTGAGTTAATTTAACTTTATTAATTGTGTAGGTGTGTCTTTCAGTTTTGTTCATTATTTAAGTCCTATTTTGAAACAGTACTGTATTAACTGCAGCCCATCAGTTTCTCGTGTTCGCAAAGTACTATGAAGATGGGTGGTATAACTGAATTTACGAAGGAATTCTGTAATTAAAATTTTTTTAATTGAGTTATGAATCAACAAATCAATGTAAAATTTTGAATTTTCTTTGTTAAAAAGACTAATAGTGCATTATTACTTTTTTGTTACGTTTCAAATTTAGACAATTGTTTTATGCGCCTATGGTAAAAAGAAGCTGGATATCTTTTCTGATATCAGCAAAGGAAAAAAAAGTTAAAGGAAATCTTAAACCTCAGCAAACTTTAATAAGTAAATTAAGTAGGTTTCTTTTTCCCTTTTTGCCAATATATTGCCATTTAACACAAAATGCTTTTTTTTTCCCTGATCAAGGTGAATATTCTTTTTACAAATTTAAAACTGTAATTCGTTCAAGTACTAGAAATGAAAAGCTAAACAGTTAAATACTAATTTAATTAAGACTTTTTCCTCCTTCCCAAAAATACAAGTTAGTTGCGTTCCTGTTTGCTGCTCTGTAATTCGTTTTTTTCGCGTGATTTGTCACTTACGATGTGCGATTTTTATGTGCATTACTCATAAGTAATAATAATTATAATAAAGAACTGCTCGATTTCATTTTAAATATGTTTCTAATTTTAAAAAAAAAATTAAATTCACGTGATTGCAAATCATTGCGGATCCTCTCTGACTAAGTTAGACGATTGCCGTGATTGTTACATCACAGTTTCGGAATCACTTTGGCAGACAGTTGTTTTTCATTTTGTTATCGAACTCAAAGAAAATCATCTGCCGACTTGTTTTGGAATCGGCCGTGACCTATTGCAGGTAGGCGAAATGAGTCTGTCTCCTTCTTCCGGATTGATATTTACAGCCATAATGGCTGTCAACAAGGTGTAAACCGGTAGTAACAGGAAGTCCACTCTTCTTTTCTTATGCTTTACTGAGCTTAATATTCTATTTCTGAGATCTAAATAAGATAATTACTGCTTCATTGTTAATAAATTTGTATATTCTATTTTATCAAACTTCTGCGATTCACCATGCGTCTAATCATTCAATACGATTTCATTTTGTGTGAAAGAAGAATATTTATGGTGTGCTGTTGTTCTTTTGCAAATTGTTGATCTTTTTCTTAGATATTGAAGGGGGGAGTGTTCTGCCGGCAGCAGTTTGACGAAGCATTATAAATTTAAAAAATTTTTTTAAGAAAATGTAAAATATTCTAATTTATTATTGAAGATTTAAATAATTGGGCCTTCGCTGAATCAGGGCTGATTGTGCTCCGGAAAAAATCCGGATTTCCGGAGTTTTTGCTAACAGTGATCCGAAAGTTTCCGGAGATCGAAGGTTCAGCCGTTTCAAAAAATCATTGATCACTGAAGTTTCCGGAAATCAAATTTTCAAAGGTGGAACTTAAAAACACAGTTTATTTTATTTTATTTGTTTGTAAGGGAGAGCCAGAGAGATACTTTATAAGCTTATATTCATGATTAATATTCATTTTTTATCAGTAAATAGTTGTTATAATCATAAACTCTAGAAAGACATTTTTAAATTTTAATTACTTCTCCAGGTCATCATAGGTATATGTAAATGGTATAGGTATGTGTGAAATTTTAAATATATTTTAAGTAAACTAAGAAACATTGAGAAAAAGGGGGGAAAAAACCTTGTTTAAATGTTTTTCAATTTAAACTTTTTTTTTCCAACTAAAGAAACTCCGGAATTTTGACTTGGGCTCACAATCACCCCTGCTGAATACTCTTTACAGCATTTTTTTTTTCTTTTTCTTCCGTAATGAAATTATTAAAACATCACTTAAAATCTGAAAATGTTATCTAACATTGTGATATTTTTACTGTAAATGAACCACATTAACGGTGATAACCATTTTAAAGTATGCTTATATACAGAATTTTTACAGGCTTTTATATACATGATTGCTCTCCTTCATAAAAAACGTGTTTTTTTTTTTTTTTTTTTTTTTTTTTTTTTTTTTTGCATAATATTTTATAAAAAATATTTTTTAAAAACAATAAGCAGATTTTGAAAGCATTTTTTTTTTCTTCTTTTTTTTTTAAATTTAAATATTTTTTTTTTTTTTTTTTGTTATTTAAAGCTATAAAATGTATTTTATTTAAAATTAAAAATAATATTATAACTGAGAATTTCTTACTAAATAGTTAAAGTTATATTTCTTAAGTTCAAACTTAACGCCCTCATGAAATTTTTAAGGCAAAGACCCAATTTATCATTTAGATTTCATATGAAGAATGAATTTAGATGGGGGAGCTAAAATACTCTTGGCAAATTAAAAAAAAATTCTAAACACAAATTACATATAAAACAAGCTTTAAAAGTACTTGTATTTAAATAAACATTAAACGAAATAGGGGCATTGAAATGCGTGTATTTAACAGCAAATTATTTTACAACTAATGGAAGAGTGTAATTAATTAAAATAACTTTCATTCACATTTAGCCTCCCCCTTTCTCTCTTTTTAACGTCAAATAATGATGTACATGCATTCTCTCATTATTTCTCTAGCTAAAACTATCAATATCAGTGAAATCATACTTTAAAAAAAAAATCTGATTTCTTATTGACTTAAATTATCTAAACTTGGTACATAAGTGTATTTTGTATATAACTTGACTACTTTTTCATAAGTTTCCAAGAAAAGAAGCCCTACATCTTACAGTAAAGTTAAGTTAGTTTAATTGCAATACATTTAATTGTTATTTTTTATTTTAATAAAGAAACATATTGGCCTATTTCATACCATTTAATGCAACATCTACCTATATTTATGAATTTTTAGTATGCTAACCTTTTTTATGCTTTAAGAAATTATTACAAAAATGTATGAATGAAATTAAAATGGTATTAAATGTTGTATTAAAATATGTATCTTGATTTCTTCATTTAGCTTTTCAACTCATGAAAAAATATCTCTTGTCTAAATCAATTTTTATTAGGGGAATAATTTTTTTCCCTCTATGCCATAGAGTTTGCATAGCTTTTTTGATCTTTATTAAATGTCTTATTTCATTAAAGCTGATAATTTTTCATACATAAATCAAATTGATTTTAACTATGTCTAGACTAGACGTCTTAAAAAAGTTGATCTAACAAGATGTTTTCCAACTTCAAGGCCTTGTAATGATAATATGATTAATAAAAATCATGTTCTTCACTCTTAAATTCAAAAATATTTTACAGGTTTCATGAGCTTTGTGTTGCTCTTCACAAGAAATCTTATATTTCTGTCCTAATTAAGGGCATTTTAGTGTTTCAAAATAATCTGCAATGCACTTCACTTTATTATATCAAGTTAATTTAGCAACAAAAAATTTTAAGCTTTCGTTAAAATAAGAATGTAATTTGCAACTATTTTATCTTAAAAATAAAATTTATGTATCTGTGCAATAAATTGTGTTTACAAAAAAGTTTTTTGTCAAGAGTGAAAAAAAACTCTGGTGGGACCGATTTTGGCAAATCCTACTCATGTATCTTTTTATTATGATTAAATAGTATGCTTTTTTCCCTATCTTCTGTTTTAATTTCATTTCTGTTACTTTACACATTCTTGGTAGCTATTTTCCTATTTTCTGAAATAACAAATAGTAATGACAAATAAGTTTTACTTAAAAGATAACTTTAAGATAACTATAATTACTTAACTAACTAAATTGATGAATTGTCACTAACTTTACCTTTTTCATGTTAATGTTTAAAATTTTATATTGTTGAAATCTTTATTGATTCAAATGTTTATTATTCTTTTTTGTTCACTTTACCTAAATTGTTGAATTGTTTCTTTGTTATTTTTCTGCTCCTTTATGATACAGTGAGCTACCAAATTTTCTGGATTGAATTCCTAATAAAGCTATATGAAACACATAACTTAACTAAGTAATTCATTAAAACTATCACAATTATATCAATGTAAAATAATTCTTAATTTTAAATAATACTGTTTTAATTAACAACAGTAATGGCTGTAAATTTAAGTCAGCTTTATAATCAGTTTCTTTGTTGTAGAAAGTGCTGATTTAGAATTATAAGGAACTGATATTTTTTGAATTATGTAATTTAAACTATTTTGAAACTTAAATTCTTTAGAGTTTTTAATAAATTTTTTAGTGCAAGTTAAAAGTCATGAAATGTGAGTACTAGGAATAATCACCTATTTTCATTGAGTTTATGAATCTTTAATTATGTGTTTTTGTGCTAATGGAGTGAGTTGTCTTTAAGAATTTTAGAGGGGGACTGAGTTGTGTGGGAATAAAAAGATATCCCAAATTCCTTTTATCAAAGGATGTAATTTATATTGCTCAAACATTCCTTAAAAATGGAGTTTTGGGAGAAGAAATTATTTTGCTATGTTTTACTATATAAATCTTTAATTAATTAAAATATTTACTCTGTTAAATTTGTATCATTGTATTTTTTATACACCTTGAAATGCAATATTTTTAATATTTTTCCAGATTAATTTGCGTTTAATTCTCGTGAGTGGAAAAACAAAAGAGTTTTTGTTCAGCCCCAGTGATTCTGCAGCTGACATTGCTCAGCATGTCTTTGATAACTGGCCCATAGGTATGTTAAATTTCCTTACTGTAATGTGCATATCAATAAAATTGTGATAATTTTTTTACTTTAATTTTTTGCCTTTAATTTCAGTTAATTATAAGATATTCCTGATTGAAATGTTTTTGTTTTTTTTAATATTACTTCCAAATTATTTTTTCTCCTAATTTATGAAATTTTTAATGTGTAAGTATTTCCAGAATGGTCGGCCGAAGCTGTCTCAAAAGCTGAAATTCTCAGACTGATTTATCAAGGTAGATTTTTGCATGGAAATGTCACACTAGGCGGTAAGGTTCCCTCTTTTATTTAACTAATATATATATATATATTTTCCTTTATCATTGTCTCCCTGTTCTAATGTCCTGTTTTAATCAATTTTAAAAAAAGTCGTGAGATTCAGTCTGAATTGTTCTTTAATTCTTTGCAATGTTTTTCGTATCATGTACTTGTAAAAAAAATTGAATTATCTTTAAATTTTAAAAAATTAATTTTTTGTCCTGATAGTTTAAACTCTTAAGAAAACACACTTTTTGCTTCAGATCATTCTTTCGACTGCTTCATAACTTTTTATCTCCAATTTTTTTTACCAGGAAATGTAGTTATAAATTTTTATGGTTGCTTCCGTTAAATGTTATCAACATTTCCAGTTGTGCTGAATCATTTTTTTTATAGCTGCAGCAGAAACTCTCCATAATAGCAGCAGGTGCTATAGATTATAATAGCGTCTGCAGATTGTTTTTTAATTTCAGATTACCTAATTTTTACTTTTATAGTTTCTGTTTCACTGAGTTAGGTTTGCACAAATTTAAAATAATGAAGATAGTGTCTCCCCCGACAAAAATAAATAATAAATGAAAATATTTGTGTTCTGAAATTAATATGCATACCAACTAATATTTTTTCAAATGATATTTTTTATTAAATACAAATTTTGCATAGTGAAAATAAAAAAATTATAAACTTTTCTGTTTGTAACCTGCTATTTCAAAAATAGTAAAATTAAAGAATTATATGCAATTATATTATTGACTGTATAATGTATAGGTATAAAAAACAGAAATGCAATATTATTTGAAATTTATAATTGCTCTGAAATCAAAGCTTGTAAGCTAGCGTTTAAGCAATAACCAGCTACATTCTGAAGTGTATAAAAATACGCATAACACCACTGTTATATTATTCTTTTAATATGTAAATAATATTGTTTCTAAAAACTGTTATTTGTATTTCCAATGTTACTAATTAGTAAGTTACTTTAAAAATAACCATTAACTGAATTAAAACTTATTTCAGCTCTGCAATTACCTCTTGGGAGAACTACCGTGATGCATCTTATTCCAAGAGAAAATCTGCCTGAACCTAATTCTCAAGGTGAGGTCATGTTTCCAAATATATTACATTATATAAAAATAGTTATTTATTTTTCAAATGCAAGATTAAAAGACAACTGCAGCAACAAAAATATATTAATACCGAACAAACCTAGAGAGAGAACAAAAGAAACAGCTGTAGCAAAAGCCTATGCATCCCTCTTTCCAACAGCAGTCCACAAAAGAACACTTCGTAAATGCTCAATACAATATGAGGAGGTCACTATTCGTGACCCGTCCATCCCAGATTATAGACTACAGGTAGGACTTGAAAGGTTATGAAAATGGTGCATTTCAGGAGACAGTCATAGAAAGTGGTGAGCCTCAACTCAGACACCAATATATGTCTGGTTCATTTTGAGACTAGAAATAATTTGTCTTTCTCAAACTTTTGAGTTGTTCTAACAAGGAGGTTCCTTTTGAACTTGTCAGACAGATGATATATTTGATTAATTGTTTCAGGAGACAGTCATAGAAAGTGGCGAGCCTCAACTCAGACACCAATATATGTCTGGTTCATTTTGAGACTAGAAATAATTTGTCTTTCTCAAATTTTTGAGTTGTTCTAACAAGGAGGTTCCTTTTGAACTTGTCAGACAGATGATATTTTTGATTAATTGTTTTATTATTTCTTGAAAAAAGGGTTTATAGTTTACTTCAGTAAAGTATCTCGCTCTCCAAAAATCCCAAATTTCATCAAAAATGGCACACATTGATTTTTTTGTTCAATTTTGCTTGCAAAATTTTTGGAATTGAAAAATGTTTCATTTTTTGATAATTCGGAGCAAAATTAAGGTGTTATAGTTGGAATAAGTCTGGAAATTTTTTTATATCGCAATAATGCTAATAAAAATCTCATTAATTAAACGGAAAATCAAATATTAATACATTTTGAAGCTTCTAAAAAAGTCTTCAGTAAAAATCCCAAAAGTTGCCGTAATGTATAGTGGGGAAATGGCAAAACCCTATAGTATGCATTCAATCTGTAGTATATTAATTTATAAATCTTATATTGTGACATGAGTTCTAAACACTTCTTTAGCTTTCAACATGATTTTTAAAAGTAATAATTTTTCATGCCAACTTTTTTTTTTAATCTTAAAATTAAGACATATTTAATTTATGTAACAATTGAAGTCCTGTATCTGGATGTTCGTTACTAGAAAATTCTATTTTTCTGATGCTTTAAACAATCAAAATAAACAAATCTGTCTTCTTTTTTTAATAGTTTTTTTTTCTGACATTCTCTTGCTGCATTAAGGATAGCAAAAAAGTTTTACTGCTGTAATAAGCACACTGAAGGAATTGTTTAAATGACAGGAACAGTTAAAGAAAATAAACTTCAGTGAGAAAAATAAATAAAATGTTTTCGTTAAAAAGAATCATCTTAATTTAAGTAGGATTGATTTTCCCCTCTAACTTAGAAGCTTGTTTTTTAATATTTTTATCTGAATGTCTGCACTTTTGACTCTTCACCTCAATTGGGAAGAAAATGAAAAACATGTCTTTGTTCATAAAAGAGGAAGTTCAAATTATCGTCTGCTTTCTTCGTTTTAATATATATCAATTGCATTTATTTTATCTGGAATATTCTTTTATAAATTAAATGCTATTTTTTAATAACATATGTTCAGATCTTTGTTTACCTCGAAGATGATTATGGATATTTTTACTGTACGTAAAATACCAAATCTTTAACTTTGTAATCAAAACTTATACGCTTCAGACAGGCTATGGTCTAACAAGTGAAAAATGTAAAAGATCCAAATTTTTGCATAATTGATTAATTAGTTGGAACATTTGTCCCATTTATGTAGTTTTTTCATATTTGATTAGAATGTTGAGTCCTGTAAGTTTACCATTCAAGGGGAGCGTTTTTATTTTGAAAATTAAGATGTGCTTATCAACAGAGTTTTATGAAGCCAGAAGCTTTTTGCAATATAGACAGCATCATGGAGTAACTTCATTGAAAAGTCAAAAGAATTTTAGAATATCAGCGCACATTTTTACAATTACTATTTTTTTTTTTTTTTTTTTTTTTTTTTTTTTTTTTTTTTGCTAGTGAGTAATAATTTATTTATTACTGGTGCAAAAATTTAAAAATCACAATATTTGACCAAAATATTATTTTCTAGATTTATAACAGTTTTCTCTTTTTCAGATCAACGGCATAAAAGTAAAGAAAGGAGCGGAGGTTGTTGCAGTTCAACTTGCACAATACTATAGGTTATATTAATCAAATCCTTTATTCTACTTTTCCCCCCAAAGTGTAACACAACCACAATAGTTGAGTGCAGACTTGAAAACTCTGAATGTCCTTATTCTCAGAATTTTCTTTTTAGCGCTCTCACACAGCTAGGAAGCTGCTTAGAAAACTTGTGGTTATGGGTACAAAACTAGTCCAATGTCCCTGCACTCCTCTTAAGTAGCAACTATTTTGCTTTATGTTACTTTAAAATGCCATTTTTTGTGGAAAACAAAAATTCTCTTGGTTTTTAAAGAAATGAGATCTTTTATAATTGTCTTTCAGTCGATAAGTAAATTTCAAAAGTTAGGTCGTAAATGTTTTACCTTTTTTTATGCTCATGTATGTTTTGCATATAATTTTATTCCTTTTTCATCTTTACACTAATAACTCTGAAAAGTTCTCATTTTATTATTAATTTAGCTACATGATGATGCCCCAGCCCATTTGTGACTTGGAATAATAATGATCTTTAATTTATGAATAAGAAAAATCATTCCAAAAAAAATAGCTCTAGGAATATGCTTCTAAGTTCACAATGGGCTAGCATATTATATATTTGTGAATACTGAACATAGAACAAAGTGCTTGCTAGATTTCTTGTATATAATTTAAATATTGGTTCCTTGGAAAGACCCACTCCTGTGCTTGGGAGTTCTATATAGAGTTGTATCTTTTAAGATTATGGATTTTGTGCAGTGGCATATATAATGTAATGTTATCAATAATTTTTAATCTTGCCTGTTTAATTATACTTTTCTCTACCCCACCCTAACTATTTTATTTATTGAAAGTTGCATTATTTGAATATCATTTAAATCTTACAGATCATTGATTTATTCAAATAATTTCATGTGTTGATCATAATTAAATCGCAAAGAAATTCTATTAGACTTAATAGTTAATTCATATTCTTTTTAGCAAATCCATTTCATTTTGTTTAAATAATGCTTGAATTCTCTTTTCTCAAAGCTGGCTATTTGTTACAATTTTTGCATTAGTTATGAGTAACACATATCATATAGGAGAAATTGACCATTCTATATGCCATTGTTTCTGCATATGTTGACGTTAGTGACTTGTTCATATTCTATTGTATAAATATTAATGGAGAGTTTAATGATGTTACGTAACCTGATCTAACCAGATAGATTTTATGCTGATGTAATATCCATGCTTTTACTTGTTAGATCTGACTAGATATAAAGACATTTTACTTTTATTTTATTGCACAGGGTCAGTCAATTTCTTTTAGATCAAAAAATTATGTGGGATTTAAGTTATATATTCTGACTGACTTTCCTAATGGTGGACTTTGACATTTTTAGTGATCAACATGGTTGCATAATGTGCAACTCATAGTTAAGTTATATGTGTATTCATTGTGGATTATGGTGACTGTTTTAGTGACTTTGTTTGCAATATGTATAGAGAAAATGAGTTGCTTGGTGCAACCTGCGCCCCAACAGTGTAATTAGTGTGTATATATCTATACTTATGTGTTTTGAAATTGTAAAGTTTTCAAGCTTTGTATATAGGTTATAGCTTATTGAATGTGTATCTTTAAGAAAACACTGTTAGAAAAATCCTTTTCCCTCCATTGTAGTCAAGATCTAGAATATCTGTACATTATTACATGGAGTCTTAAATCTGTGTGCCATTTTAACACCTTTCATCTTAATAAAATAAAATATTCACATACAAATCCCTCTCTGGTTCTTTATTTACCAAACAGAGCAAACTGTTTTAATCCACATGATTTTGGTAAGTACAAAGATATTCATCTTTCCATACTATTATCAGTTAGTATTTAAAAAAAATTATATTCATGAATCCATTTCCTGACAAGTTTAATTCTTATTAATTTATTACACATTTTGAGACATTTAACCCTAGATAACTACATATTTGTTAAAAAGACTTAGACTGCTGCTAGTTTTAAGAAATTGGAATGTTACTGTAATATTGAAACATCTGCATGGGTAGCTAACATTAAATTTTATCTCTCTTTTTCTATATATACACTATCTAGCCATTAATGGCCGGACACTGTGAAGTTTGGCGGTGGAGGAATTATGGTGTGGTCCTGTTTCTCATGGTTTGGCCTTGGACCCTTGGTGTTAGTGCGTGGAACCCTGAACGCAGAAGGGTATAGAGACATCCTGGACAATTCGGCGCTTCCCACCCTGTGACAACAGTTCGGTAATGGCCCGTTTGTGTTTCAACACGATAACGCTGCCATTCATAAAGCACATGCCATCACGGACTGGTTTGATAAAATGGGGGTGCAAGAGCTTGACTGGCCATCCCAAAGTCCCGACATCAATCCAATTGAGCATCTCTGGGATGAGTTAGAGTGCCGGTTGAGGGCCAGACCAAAACGCCCCAAAACCACCACTCAACTCTTCGCCATGTTACAGGAGGAATGGCGGGCAATACTTGCTGCCGTGTACCAACACCTAGTGGATAGCCTTCCTAGAAGGGTTAAGGCTGTGATTCGGGCGCGTGGCGGCCCTACTCCCTACTGACTTGATGCTAGCACCTCATGTATCCAAAATGAGGGGTGTCCAGTCATTAATAGCCAGATAGTGTATATATATATCAGCAAAAGTCTTTCTGCTTTGATGTTGGCTAATGACTCGAAAACAGAAGCATTGATTTGGATCACTGCTCTGTGAATTGTGCACGTTGCATGTCTAAGCTGATGTTCGAATATTTTGAGATTTCGCAAGTATGATAAATAAAAACGCAAATTGAGATAATTCCATGTCTTAGTAAATTTAGATCAGTGTGAAAAATTTTGAAACAAAGGTCAACACACAAACTCATATTTCAGTTTTCTCTCTTACTTAAACCTGTCTTTTATCGTTTGCACTTTCTATTTTAGTTTTTTCCTGCCGATTTATAATCCAAAGGAAAGTCTTTCTGAATTGCAGAATTATAAAGCCTATTAAACGCAAACAAAATATACTTTCGGGGGTATTAATCCAATAAGGACAGTGGAATACAAACCAAGAGCTGTTTGAAGCTTATTGGACGATCAATCAATTGCATTACGCATAGACAGCTCTGGGTTAAGCATGGACATACCAAAAGATATTCAAAAAGTTCGCTAAAAATTTACCCACCAGACATAAATTATACCACAATTATTTACAGCATGACACTACTATAGACTGAAAAATCTTATGAATTGAGAGGCACAGAAGCCCCAATTCTGAAACATTGTAAAAACATCCAAACTGGGAAATCTATAAATAAAAAAACATGGTTTTATTGACACAAAATGATAAAATATTTTCTTAGAAGCTTCATGTGGCACAGGAAAAACTTTTCTTTTAAACCTTCTACTTTCAAAATTACGCAGTGAAGGCTTTATAGCTATTATCGTAGCTTCATCAGGTATAGCATCCGCTTTCTTAGAACGTGGTAGATCAGGACACACAACATTTAAATTACCTTTAAACATCATTTCTGATTTGCATCAAACGCTTACCGTGTATCAAAACAAGATGATATCTAATTGTATGAGATAAAAACATTAAGTATCAAGAAATAAATAGGGCTTTAAATTTCACATTACAAGATTTAAAAAATGTTCCCTAATCTTTCTTGCATAAAATAAGCATATTAAATTTTACACTTAATTATTTTCACACCCGTAACAAAAAAATACAGATATTGTCTAGAGTCGATTTTACAGTGTAGTTACTTTACGGTATACCAGGCAGTGACTCTTGAACCAGCCCAGTATACGCTACTACGTAAAGTAACTACACGGGTAAATCACCTTTTAGAACAATAGCAAAATACATCTGTCTCTTCACACAAAAATGTCTTGGATTGTCAGTTTTGAAACTTTGTATTCAAAAAAAGTTAACTTTGAAGTACAGACCCAAACAAAAAATTCATATTATAATTGTTTAAAGCGTTGAAGGTGTACCAACATTCCTGTTGCGGAAGTGACATATAAAGTCACACCCGCAGCATCTTTTTAAGTTGAACCAAAATCAATCAATCTTAATGGTTTGGCCTGTGTGTCTGAGACCAAGTGTCCCTTTACCCATTCATCATGAAAATACAGGGACATAGGGTAAAACCTTGAGGTGACATAAAGGAAGTGAAATTTGTAAGAAATGAGCACATTGCTCAGTGTGGGGACTGCAGTGTGTCTACCACTACAAAATTCCAGTTCACAAGTATATAAGACATGTTAACTCGATTCTATGGTGGGGTACATTTTTATAAATGAAGGTTGACATTGTCTTATATACTAGTGAAATGTAGTGGTAGACACACTACACTCAGTACAAGGACAAAATGAGAATCTGGAAAAGCATGGGATGGTAACAGGAAAAAGAGTTGTGAATGGTAAACTATCTTGAAGTCCACTGTATTTTGCTTGAATAAAACATCTCGCCGTTTCGATTATTAATTTTTGCAATGACGTAGATTAGCATCACTAGTCGCCGCTACTAACTTAACCCATCACCTGACAGCAGAGGCGTATTATTTTAAAAAGGTTCCAAATCGATAAACATCAGATTTTTATTTTATTTTTTACTTAAGAATTTTATTAAATATATATATTTTTAAGCTAAGACATGTTTAAAAAAAAGCATTCAACATTTAAAGTAAAGACCCGAATAAATCTTCATTTAGATTTTTTTTCTTTCACAACCAGCAGCAAAGAGACAAGATAAACAATTTGTTCCTTCTCTTCATGTCACATTGTAAGATTGTAGTCGTTCTTAAAGGGCAATTATCCAGGGAGGAAATGGGTGGAACCTCTTTAGGCAGAGATAGAACTTTGGTGATGACCAGAGGACGAAGAAATGTGTGGGGTGTCCCAGTCTAGCTTAGACTAATTATTCTGTAGTAAAATACTTGTAAATCTTCAACTATATCAGTGGTTAAGATATCTTTAAAAAACGTTTTCGGAATCTGTTGAATAGATTTAAAATAGAACCCCTGTTGTAAGTTAGCATAAATCCTTCCACAAAAGGAGATGTTTGCCACCCATGTTGAGAATCACCTCCACAAAAGTGTGAATTAGTAAAAATAGGAGGTGCCTCTGCCTAGCTCGACAACTCATTTTAACCAATGAAACGATTTAACAATGAATACACTCCACTATTTTGAAAAATAAAGATAGAGGTAAGTATAACTTGGTGCTCATGCTCATAAACGGTTTGAATGACAAGACAAGCTCACACTCATAAAAAATCCTGCTCGTTTTAATTGTTATTTCACAATTTCAAGAAAATCAAATATTCAAAGTCTGTTTTGAATTTTTATAATCTATTTTGATCGGATCGTTACAGCTTCTGGGCTTTTACATTTTCAGTTTATTCAACTATTTAAGTGGACATCGCGTACTACAAAGATTTTCTCTATTGTTTGTAAGTAATCATTTCCTAAATATTTAATTAAATGCATTGTACTTAAATTATTAGTCAGAGCTATATTTTCTGGAAATGGTGTCTATATGCAGGGATGCCAACTGCTAAGATTTCACTGAAATACTTTATTAAGTGGTAGAGAGTGAAAAACCAAAACCAGTTTTAGATGATTTTGGTAAAATTTAAAATGCTTACCACGAGATAATTGGAATGAAATAGTGTTTCACACGAAATTTCGAATTATATATACGTAGTGGCGGAAAAAATATTTTTATATCAAATTTACATAAACCAAGAATCAAACTTTAAAACGTGTATTTTGCTACCATTAGAAAAAAATTTCTCATTAAATAGAGCAAGGTGGCATCGGTGTAAACGTAGATCTAGAGGGACATTTGCCTTATAAGGCAAAAGGCTCTCCCTCCTTATAAGGTTATAAATTAGAATTTATAATATTTTGTTGTTTTTATTACTATTGTTTTATAACAAAGCATTTAATATGCACACTGATTTTTTTGGAAACAAAAAAAAGTGAATATTGTTTTTTTAAATACTCGTTAATGCATTATTATTAAAATTAATATGTAATAAAAAAACAACTAATGTTAAAATTTCAAATGTTATTGGGAACATAATTTTTTAAGTTTACTGAAAAATAATTGCGATAAGTAAATAATTTTGTGTGCATCACGTAACATTCATTGCGTTCAGCAAATAGCGCCAACTACCGAGATGTGTTTTTCTTTCTATTTATTAATAGATAGATTTTGAGTTAAACTACTTGTAAAAGTTCGATTTTTTTTTCTTTGAATGTCTGGATTAAGGAACATCTGTTGTTGACATTGTTTTTCTGTACTCTAAGCCACAGAAGTATTATCCACTCACAATTTTTATTATATTTTAATGCTGTAAGTATAAGTTTCAATAATATTTATACTTACAATTTGGAGGGGAAAAAAACGATTTTATTTTTTTAATTTATAAAGACATTTATTTAATATTTATAAAACTTTTTTCGAGGATTGGAACACGTTTCCATAGCATCTCGGGCACAAAATTTTGTAATCTTTCTCCTATATCTCTTCTTTTATTTCAAATTGCCATTTTCTTCCTTTTTTTAAGAAAAAAAAAATTACATTACGTAGTTACTATTTTTTAAATTTTATAAGTCTTTTACAATATATATCACTTACATCGCATTTGCAGCACTAAATGTAATATTACCTTAAAAAAAATTTTATGCTGTTTTTGAAAGGGTTCATAAAGTGTCCTTTATTTATAAGTTATATTTGTTTCATATAATCAAAGTGAAATGGTAACAAAATAATATTAAGGTTGTAATATATAGTTTATAACCAAACATTGCAACAGTTTAGTTTCTAAAAAGAAAAGTAGTATCATTAATGTGACAATAACAGTGTTTTTTTTTTTCATTAAATAATTGTCTTTATTTTAAGAATATTAAAAGAAAACAATAGGCATCTCGTGTATAGAAAAATTAGAGCTTGTTTAATCATGAAGCATGCGCATTCTTATAATGTAAGATACAAAATGTCCTCTTTTCCCCAAATTTTCCAGCAATTTATATTTATCCTTTTCCTTAAAAACAACTTTTAAAACTTTTTCATTTAATTAGTTTTAAAGAGTATTTCAGAAAAAAATTATGCAGGTTGGTTTAAATTCATATAGTTCGAATACGGATTTCGGATTCCTGAAAATCGAATTTTGAAAAAGTCGCATATTTAAAATTTCATTTTTCAGGAACTACTCGATCAATTACTAGTAATTGTTGCGCACAATTATAAAAGACCTTTATAATTGTGTGCAACAATTTTTCAATCCGCTTGAAAAGCTCTTCAGTTATTTCTCAGAGTGCAACTCCCTATATTTTGGAGTTTAGAAATCCAAATCCATCGAAAAAATGGCATGTTTATTCAGAGAAAGTACGTTTAAGTATCCGATTTTGTAACTTAAAATATCGCCCTGCACTTATTAATTGGCATATTTGAAGTCATCCCTTTGAACCATTAAGAATGAGTCCTAGAACGTGAAGATCTGATCATTAGATCAAAAGTTATCAGCGTGATCCGTTTATTTATTTTTGCTCACTAAACGTCTAAAAATTTATAATTCAAATCTGCTTAATTATTATTATTTTGCTTTTTCTCTAATTTATTCCGTAATGATGCGAAGAGGATTTTTCATAGTTTAATTTTATTAAATAGACCAGAATGTATTGTGATCTATTTCTTTACTTTTTACCTTTTTATTTTCACTGTTTGCAAATTAATTATTCCTTGATATTCTTAAAATAAAACGTCAAATTCCTCTTATTTATTTCTCATTTAAAATGTATTTTTGTCTCTATTTAGTCCAGAGTTTTGTATGTAATTATGTTTAATTTTTTCTTATTATCTGTTATTATATAATGCTTGTAAAACTAAAGGACTTCGGTTTTTTCATTGAGCAATAAATAAACTAACAGAAATATATAATTTGATGGCAGCTATTTTATTTGTGGTTGCCATTACGAATCGTAATTATTTACACCATAATCTTTGATGAATTTATTATATCGCGATTATTTTATTGTTTTGATGTTAGCGAAGCATGATTATTAAAAAAAAATCAATTTCCTTCATTTTTGATTTTAAAAATATTGGGTAATTATTCGGTTATGTTATAGTTCTTCTTTAAATCAGAGCTACATTTGTTGTGTGTGCTTATTTTTGTTACCAAATTATATTTGCAAGACTTTAAAATATAATTGTGCTTAATTATACAAATTGTCAGAATTTCTATTGACAACTGAGAAAACGCAATAAAATCTTCTATAAATATGATAAAACAGACTTTTTGTTTCTAATCAATGATGATTATGAATACACTCGAATGCAATACAATTAAAAAGAGATCATTTTCTTGTAATAGTTAATTTTTATTTATCCATCTTTATTTAAATGAAGCGCAATCTTTTTGCAATATTGCCAAAAAGATCAAATACTTCAAACAATGTTTTTATTTCGTATTGTATAACAAAAGAAAGAAAATATAAATATTTATAAAGGGCGACAGGAGACGAGACATCTTTCCATAGATACGCCTCTGTCTGACAGCAAAACCAAGCTTCACGTTGACCACTACTTGCAATACCTGCCGTCCGTTCAAGCGCAAATGACCGCAAACAATTTGACAGCTAGCGTAATTGCTACTACCGAATACCACCATAAAAATCTCTTTATTTTTTTTATTTTTTTTTTTTGTCAAGCCACTACAACGATTTTTTACTGCCTGCGTACACAGTGTGTTCACTTTGTCTGGATCTGAAAACAACATCTTAAATTTCTGTCGTATAAACGCTGATCAGTTAACGACTCGCAGAAGTCTTGTATTCTGCAATACTTGCACCGTAGACACAAGAAAGAGAAAGGCAGCATGAAGTGAACGGTAAGAGATCCGACAAGTAACTGGAACTCATCGGACATCATCAGCAGTTCTCGGCGATCAAGCAAAGGCACGTTTGTCTCTGAAAGAGTCTTAAGTCTCGAATAAAGAATGACCGAGGCAAAAAAAGTGACCGATATTGTTAACTGATATGAAGTTGGGCCCAAATGTAATCTAAACAAATTAAGGAAAATTTATGTTAAAATAAAATGCTGGAAGACGTGTAGATAGCATTGTGTGAACCCCAGTTAATAAATCACAGTTAGCTTTATTTGAGCATGTGACATAGTGCGCAGTTTATTTAGTCAGATTTGATAAATTATTGCCTCTACAAGAAAATTATTTTGCAAATGGTATATGATTAAGAAAATAAAAGATAAGATTTCTATTGAAATTGAAACAAACATAATTTTGTTATTTGGTAGCATTTTTTTTTTCTTTTTTCAATTTTTTAAAATTAATTATTTTTTCTCAAATTGAATAAAAATGAGGAATAAGAATAATTAAAACTAACATTCAAGTGTTTATTAAGTTAGCGTAAAATATAGATACGCTGAGTTTCGAAACGAAATAAATTAAAATGACTAATAAAAATTATTCATGATTAACAATTTGTTAAATATGTTTATTTGGAGTTTTAGTGCAATATTTATTCACTTTATACACATTATTTTTTTCTCCCTTTGTTGAAGAAGGAATAGCACACAAATAATCATAAAATCAGCGGAGAAAGGTTAAAGAAAAAAACAACCTAAATTTGCAAAATATTTATAGACGAAAATAGAGAGACAGCAAAAAGGAAAAAGAAGAATAAACTTTTAAAGGAGGGAAAAAAACTAGCACAAAACACAGGAAAACAATTACATCGACGAATGCAGAATCAGAAGCAAATAGGGAAAAAAATGGCATCATCACCTTTTGATATTATTACTGTATCATTCATTAGTATATCAATAAAAAAAAACTACCTTTGTAAATTTTTGTGCTTGTCATTATTTCATTAGGCTTATAAGTAACACAGCAACTAGGTGTCACACCCACAACGATTACTTTTAATATTTCCTACACATGCAAGAATTGGGTAAGTAAATTTAGCTTTTTTTCACAGAATATTTATTAAAACATTGCCGTCAAACACAGAAAAAAAGGGTAGCTTGATTCAAATTTGTATTTATGTTTATGTAAGCGGTCTACGTTTAAATATATAAAAATTAAAACCAATGCTCTGCAATATTTTAATTGATTGCTAAATTAGTTTGTGTGAATGTCCCACCCGTAACTTCAGATTGGGCGCTTTAGGAAAAGGCAATGACAAATTGAAATCTTTTGAAAATACAATTTCAAGCACAATGTTTAAGTTGTCAATGAATGTGCGGACTTCGTTATTTGGTAATGATAAGCTCTCGAAACTACTTTTAGAACTAGGAAAATGGCAAATTGCAATGTTTAGGAAACACAATTTTACTTGATAATAAAAACATATGCACGTCTATTCATCAGGGATGTAGCTAAGGAGGTCTGGACCCCCCCCCCCCTCCTGAAAAAAAAACTTCGAAAACTATATAATTTATACAGAGTGTATCATAAATACTGCACTGCACGTCCAAATATCTCTTGATATGAGGGTTAAAGAAATATGATTCCAATTTAAGGAATTTGTAAAATGAAGTTAACTTTCACAGTACTATAACTATTTATTGGTCACATGACGTGTTTTGATAAATTTTTAGAAAAGTAGACTTTTTATACGTTGTTTTAATGAATAAACCTTAAATACGAAAAAATGTTCCTTATATACCCTTGAATGAGTCAGTAATTTTTTTTTAAAATAAAACTTGTTAAATTTAGCCCCCCCCCCTCCCAAAAAAAAAGAATTTAAAAATTATGACTTTC
The DNA here is from genome assembly GCF_982258835.1 of Parasteatoda tepidariorum. Taxonomy (NCBI): domain Eukaryota; kingdom Metazoa; phylum Arthropoda; class Arachnida; order Araneae; family Theridiidae; genus Parasteatoda; species Parasteatoda tepidariorum. The sequence goes on along the minus strand of NC_141762.1, from coordinate 35,977,909 downwards.
GCGATGAAAAAAACTTTACTCCACAATACTGATGATTTAGCTTAGTATTGGGAAAAATACTGAAATTGCTTAGACTGAAATTTAAATTATAAAAATATGCAACACTTTGCAATCTTATATTCAATATTTGGAGAAAAAAAATAATAATGCGTAAAAGTAAATAATCTTTCATCATTTTGGCAAATTTTTTTTACAATTAACCCCTAATCATTCATAATTTGTGACATTGTATTTAAAAAAAAAAAAAAAAAAAAAAACGTATATTTATCACACAAACTTTCCTTTTTCTGAATTAAGAAAATGGTACTATTTCTCAGTTACACCTACTATTTTAAGAATTTAAATAATTTACGACAGATTTCATCTCATATTCGAAAGATAAGTGAATAAATAAAATGTAGTATAAAAATATATTAGTATAAAAATAAATTAATATTCAGCTATTTTTTCAATTAATATATTCACTGATTAGAAATTATTTTTAAACACACCATATTTAAAAGAAATTTCAACTTGGAAAACCCTTAATTCCCTGGTTTTATTAATTGTTCCCTACTTATTTTTGATTTTTATTAAAAAATGGCTCTCTCACAAAATGTTTTCAATGTGCTCACTGTTTACTCCAATACACAAGTGAAAGTGAAGTCCTTTTCAAATGTAAGTGGTAGACACCAGAGCTAAAGAGAAGACACGCGTGCTATTTCTTTGGGAGATATGCTGTTGCATGCCTCTGTAATTCAGTTGGAGAGTTCACTCTCATTGTTGTTACATAGATAACGGATTTCAAAAGTTTCCACAAATAGAAATTTAAAGGACAGATCTGAACAACAACAAAACAGGTCCTCTAAGCCCAATCCACCTATGACCAAAAATTTCATTTTTAAATTCCTTTAGCTGTAGGGCTTTAAGGAGTACCCTTTCACTGGAACCATATGATCCAGTATTTATCTAGTGGAAGTGGAATGTCTTCCGTAAATTCTTCCACAGAAGTAAGAATTTTATTTAAGTAGCACTTGTTAATGTGTCTGGGTACAATATTGGGCCCAAAATTGCTTCGGGCTGATTACCATAAATTCCACACCAAAAGTGTAAAGAAAAACTTTGTTGATGGCGAATGTCCCTTACATAAAAAGGGTTTGTATCACTTCAGTCATGTTCATTCATTATGACGAGATATTGGACAGTCTTGAGAAAACTTACATACTTCAGTCCTGATAACTGATTGGAGAAAATTTTTTGGAATCTGCAATTCAGAGTGAATGCGGAAATTTTTTTCTGAAAAAAGACAAAAGTTTTCTTTTTAAATATAATTTTTAATAATTTGTGTACTATAATTTTTGACTCAGAATTGTTCCCAAAATCAAAATTATTTTTATGTCTTGCTTTTTTTCTTCTTTCTAATAATAATATAAGTTTCAGGGTAAATGTTCTTTTTTTTTTTTAACTTTGAGTGTCTTTTTATTATGTTATTTGACGCTGATTTCATTGACCTTTTTTTATATTACTTACAATATGAAGCAGTTTATTATTAGTAATAGAAATGTTTTGTTATCTTTAAATGTTGTATGCTTTTTTCTATTGGTAAAGTTTAAAAACAAAAAAAAGATTATATTTCCTGTAAAAGAGTTTCCACACTTTTGTGAAGTTTTTCATTACAAAAAATAGAATTAAAGTGCGAAGTTACTTTTGTCTTATTAGAATTTTCTTAGAATATTTCAACTACTGGTATTTTTCATCCCACTTTGTTTGAATAAAGTCAAGCATCACTGGCTGCGGTCTGTAAGTGGGTGGGTGACTACTTTGATTAGTCTACGTAGAGACTGAGGGTGAGCGGTATCAGTCTTCGTTAAACTTTTCGAACGTAAAGTGCTCGATTTCGCTCACAGGTCGATGAGCTACCAAAGCGGAGGAGCCATCCCCTCTGCAGAGGATCAAAATTGCGATGGGATGTCTTCGGATCATCCTCAGGGATGTTTCACAGACCAACGCTAATAGCCCATTGTGCGTACGAAGACGTGATTGGCGAGTTTTCAGCTGGTAAATATTCTTCACCAATCTGATAAGTGAAATATATTTTCCTGTTGAAATCGCACCAATCAGGTTCTCTTTTTTTCTGAACGTTGTTCAGGGATGTGGTAACCGCGTTCGGTGGGAATGCTCCTTATGTGAGCAATAAATTGAAAAACTCCATTGTTTTTAAATAACATATGCAAGCTACGAGCGCTTAATCAGTAGTTTTAAATCCAGAAACAGTGTCTCACCTGGCAATAGACATTAATTGTAAACAAACGTGCTTTTGCAATATTTGAAACTTTGTATGTAATAACTAAATAATTAACCGTTAACGAAATTTACAATACTGAATAATCGATTCTTCACAGATCAGTATGTCAGTCTACCACGATGAAGTTGAGATCGAGGATTTTGAATATGATGAAGAGACAGAGACCTATTATTATCCTTGCCCATGTGGGGATAAATTTGAAATAACTAAAGTGCGTATTAAATTTTTTTCTTCTCCTAGCGGGGAAATTGTTTTAGTGTTCTAATCTAACTTTTTTACTTTTTTATGCTATTTTTCTTCCTTTTTTATGTAAACTTACCGGTAAAATCTCACTCAGTAGAAAGAAGGAAAAAAATTTTTTTTTCTTTTAATTTCTACTAAGGCTGTATTATTTATGTTTAAATTTTTTACATACCTTTTTATATTATGGCAAGTTAATTTGTCAGCCACTGATTTTTTACTGTACGAGTTAACTTTTTCTCACACAGGATATCCTCTTTTTCATTTTGTGCCCACTCTTTAAATTCAAATTTTGTAACTTGAAATTAGACGATTCTATTAATAAACATTTAACTCAAAAGTGAATAAAAATATGTAGGATATGTTGTAGAACAAAGAAGAGGGAGAAAAAAAACATTACACCCTAGCCTTTTAGCATCTCATTTCAACCAAATAAACTTTAGATTCTTCGAAGAAAAATTAACAGTCCCACGAACTTTCGATTATTATTACATAGGGAATTTTCATAGTATTTTTTCCTGTTTGTCATATTATTTCCAGTTATCCATATGATTTTTCTTGATTATGCTTTTATTATTAAAAAGAAAAGCAGCAATTGTTTTTGAAAAGTGAGATTTTCTGTATTAATAATGTTTTATATTTTTTTACATTTCTTTTTACTTGATTTGGATATAGATATGTGGTCAAAATAAAATTCATGCTGGCTACACCTATTCTAATGTGTGTCTTGCCAAAAATTAATAGCTTTAACTAGCTATTTTCACATGAATTACACATGTATTAATTTTTTAAAATTATTTTTATGGAAATGTTGCGTTTTCCAACTTTCAGACATGAACAATTGAAATAGAATCTTACCAATGATCAAACTGTGTTGTTTTCATTGATACGAAATAAATTTTATTCCTAAAACTTTATATTTTATATTACCATTTCCAATTTCTGCTATAATATATTAAAAAAAATGAGATTTCTCAGGTAAGTATTACTATGGCGTGAAAAATATCACATGTTTTCCTCACATCTCACATAAGAGGATTACTACTGCTAAGAATCACAAATTCAATTTCGGAATATACAAAAACTTCACTTTTTTAATTTTCATTTTACTCTTATTACATGTTAAAAAAATATGCACAGGTGAGAATCCTCTGCTTTTTTATGATTTTTACCCGACTTCCGATTTTTGTTCAATTTTAATCCAATTTCCACTATAATATGAAAAAAAACCTGGATTTTATAGAAATGAAATCAGATGTATATTGCATAAAATATGTATTTTTCACGTATCGCATAAAAAAATTATTACCTCTAAAAATCTTGCACTAATTTTAGAGTCTTCAAAAATTTTACATTTTGGAAAAATTGCTCATCGTTATTCAAAAGCACGCTTCAGAATTTGTGGATCGCAATAATGAAAACATTTTAAGAACTATGTGGCTATTGAAATCTTCACAAATCTAGTGCATCAAGAAGAAATTCTTCAAAAGCGCGATTCAAAATTTCTCATGTAAATCTAGCATTACAAAATGATAAAATTTGTAACAGTAACTGACAAAAATGTAATTGTAAATGTATGTGGGATTGGGAGTGAATCTTCAATAATTAAGTGTGAAATGCGTTATTTGAAGTTTGCCAGACGAAATAATGTATTAAAACATGAGATATCTGTTTTAATAACAAAACAAAAAAAAGAAACTATCAATAAAACCATTAGGATTCATTGTGTAATCGTTGCTAATGAAGTAGATCAAGAAATAATTACCTACTAAAACACCTGATTTTGAATTAGCAGTATATAGTAATGGCATATTAAAGTATTAAGATTTTTAAAAAAAAACGTGGAAATCTGTAACAAAAACTGTGGAAATAGCTCAACCACGTAAACCATGTGGATGCGTACATGGTTATTTGAACTCGACATTTCGGCTATTTGTTATTTTTTATTAACTAACAACAGGGTTGGGTTTTTGACGTCAAAAAGTGGTTTTTGACATGACAAGGGTATAATACTGGTTTAAACCGTCAAAAACCCGTCAAAAATGCCAAAAACTAAAGTTTGCCAAGAAAATATATAAACTTCAAAACTACCAACAGTTGCCATGCATTATATTGAAATTTAATTATACTATAGGTAATCAGCAGGTTTTAAAATATTTTTTAATTAAAATTAAGGTAAAATAACAGATTTAAAATCTCAGAAATTTATATTCAAATGCATGTGCAGAAAAATTTTGCGCAAAATTTTTTTAAATATTTATATTTAAAAAAATTTTTTTTTCTTTTTGATACTTAAGAAAATTAAAAGTTTATTACTATGCATTTTTGACATATAAGGAACATATAACTAATATTTATAAGGAACTTACAAGTTATGTTGTATAAATACAAACTTGATACAAGTGTATAAAAAAAATTTTTTAATGTTATACCGAATATCTTTATTATCCAATATGTTAATTTGAATTTAAAAGTAGTTATATTTATGAATAATGATAAATATAATTCATATTGTTTATTATATTTATTTATAATTATTACACTTATCATTTTAAAACAATTTTTATCTCATAATTTGTTTTTTCTCCACTTGTATTAAGAATACAAATAATGCATATCTTGAAAGCAAGAAGTAATTATTCAACAGCTGAATATTTAGATATTCAACAAAACTATATCGTATTCAGCAAAATAAAATTCACAAGTATTTGGATAAACTAAATTTTCAGCATAGTAAATGAATAGGCTGAATATACTGTAAATCGACACTAACTACTCTGTGTATTTAACAGAAAGCACTTAAATTTGTATTGTCTTATGTTAAAAAGATTATTAAGAAGATTTAAAAGAATATTAAAAAAAAAAAAATTTCTTTAAAAGAAGATGTCTAATGTACAAAACTGCTAATGTTTATCTTTAAAAATGTCTAATTTTTAGTATAATCTATACTATACACTAAATTTGGTTATAAATAAATTTCTTAATAATATCACTGCAGATTTTCAATAACACATGAAAATGAATACATAATATTACAAAAGATGTGAGTTTTCAAAAGTACAAGATTTTGGTTACTATTCAAAATATAAGTGTTTCTTCAAAATTTTAAATTTATTTTTTCTAGAACATATTTAGAAACACTATCCTTTAAAAAATATATAAATTTTATGTATTAATTAAGTTTCACATATGAATATAGGTTTTTGACATTTTTGACAGTGAGGTTTTTGACGTGACGGTTTAAACCATGGTTTAAACTGTCAAAAACTGTCACATGTCAAAAACCTGCCAACCCTGACTAACAATATTTTGATGTTTACATTAAAGACCAAATATCCAAAAAAAGCTACTGTCCAGATTTGCCAAAGTCCCACTAATTCCGTTTGTGGGACTTTCCACTGTACTTAAGATTTTCCTATTGAGCATATTAACTTAGAAGAACTATGAATGATTCAACCAATAATTATTAAATCTTTTTTCTTCCTTCGCAGAAATCTATTAGAAAAAGTTTTTCTTTAAGAAAAAAAAAAAAATCTGGGAATAAAGAAAGTAATATCCTGTATGGAATAAATGGAGGACTCCATTTATTTCAGAATTAGTGACTGCAAAATTATGATAGGCTAGAGTTCGATCTGGGGAATAGCAAAATATGTTGCACAGTATGCTTTATTATTTAATATTGACTCTATTTTCTAAATTTATTTGGATAATAGCTTCAATTTTGAGCATTTATTTATTTTTATATTAGACCAACAAAGTATTTTATTAAATCTGTTTGCTATAATTAATCAAGTTTTCTTCAAAATAAACAAAGAAATGTGGTGTTACTATAAAGCATGAAAATGATTTTAAGTGATGTACAAGTATATTTATTGTTAAATTTCAAATGGTTCTGTGATATTTATTTTGAACCAGTGAATAATGATGCTTAATGGTCCTAAGGACCGGTAACTTTTTTTTAATTATAATTTTTAATGCTGTGCTAATTAGATATCATATTATGGGTTCATTTATACTCATTTAAATTGTAAAATGATAGCATGTTCCTAAAGACAGGATGATTTTAATTTTTTGTAGGAAGATTTAGCAAACGGTGAAGATGTTGCAACTTGTCCAAGTTGCTCTTTAGTTGTTAAAGTTATTTACAATTTGGTATGTATTTTATTTTTATTTTCTGTGTATATATTTCCAAATAAAGTAAATTGTTTAAAAAAGGATTTTTTTTAAAATCATAAATTTAAAAAAACACACCTTTTTTCAGTAAAATTTTTTTATTTATCTTACTAGTTGTAATTTTTTTAATAAGAGTTTGTTAAGTAGTCTAACGTAGCAAGACCGCTACTTTTTTTCATAGTTTGTAGTGTAATGTGCTACTTTTCCAAATGAAGTGTAATGAGTAATGCGATACAAGAAACCCCAGTAGTTTGTAGCCCTTCCTGGTAACTTTTCACCCTTTTAACGTTAGTTTAGTAAAGGAACAAAGTTCAAATGGAACTATTTTTGGAACTTTGATTGGTACAAATCTTTACAGGTCCTTTAATGGGTGTAATGAGAATGTCCCCGTAGCATTAATTAGAATTGCACATTACTAATATTTAAACTATCCATTATGAATAATAGCTAATTTTTCATTTTGGGCACACCTTCAAAGGCATTCATGAAACATTGATGTTATTTTAATGGAAGGGAACGTGTTTTCTCTGTAATTTTTGATGTACTTTATTTCTTAGAGAACTAAAAGATTATTAAAGGCTTAACAATATCGTGAATGTTTGATAGTTTCTTAGAATTTCTTAAATTAAATAGGACAATAATAACTAGTTCACGTAAATATGAATAAATATTTCTTTATAATTCCTTTTGTTACCAAACCATTTTGAACATTGGTGTTTAAAAATTTAGTTTTCTAGCAAAGTTTGTTCCCCAAAAGTGGTGACTGCATATTGAAAGTAGTTTCTAGTCACGACATTTAAAAAAAGTAATTTTTGACTACCTTTGTATTAAAGGAGTTGTAGTTAACTTCTGACCTCTAAGTTTGTTGTATGCTTGAAATATTACTGTCACTGTCTAATTTTTTTTCTTTCTTCTTTTTACAGGAAGATTTTCAGGAAAATGATGAAGTTAAAACTACAAAATCTGAAAAGAAACAATTAGAAGTGGCTAGATAACCTCTTTTCCAAAAGTTCATTATAAATTTTGTGAACAACAAGCAAAGCTTTTTTATTTTATTATTTGTATATACATAATGCTACTTTGCTTTTTATTTGATTCTTTATTAAATAAGATTCTGTAATTACGTAATTGTTGACATATTTTTACATCTCATGTTTTTTTAACCTCTTCTGAATGTTTATCACCTTAGTTGATTTTAATGATCAAGTAACATTATGGCTGTTGAATTTAAATTTTCTCTTTATATTGACCATTTATTTGACCTTTTATTTAACCATTTGTCTAAGTGAGCTCTCAAAAAGTTTAACCACAAGTGGTCAACTTACACAGGTGTATTTAATGTAAAATTTTAATTATGCTTATAATTTTTAATTATATTAATGTAAATTTGGAGTTTAAATTGAAACTGTAAATATGGATGTTGGCCTATTCATTTTTTTCCTGTTAATTTTGTCAAACTCTAACAAATCAACTTATTTCTAGTGTTGTGTGCCCTTTATTTTCAATGGAACTTTTTGAAGAAAAAAAGAATGGAAAACTTTTCAGATTATTTCAATACTTTATTTACTTCAAGTGTTTTACAGTCCTTTAAAAAGAAATTAAACATCTGCAATGTTGCAATAGTGCTGCAGTATTTTTAATTGTCTTAAAATGTTTTGCAATCATACTGACAATTTTTTCATCACTTTCTTCCGAAATAAGAAAAAAGAGATTACCTGCAAACTAGGAAAAGAGAAAGCATAATTACTACATTACGGAAATTAAAAATAAAAAAAAGTCTTAAGTAAAATTAAACTAATGCTTGCCTTTTTTATTTTTTCATTCTTATATTCTGATTTATTTCCTCCTAATTTCAAGTTTTCTGCTTTTTTTGGAGTAACTACTGCTTGTTCATAATCATCATTCTGTGAATGAAGCGAAAAAAATTAAAGGCAGTGCATGAGGTGAAAATAAATTATTTGGTACTAAAGGACAGTTTATAAATATTCAAGATGGAGGCAAGATATTTTATATTGATAAGATGAGGAAAAGTTCAGTTTTTGATTTTATTTATGCAAGTTTTACACTATCAGTTTTTTAAAGTTTTAAATATTTTCATAGGTTTAGATAACATGACTTGAAATAAAAGTACTTTTGAATCACTTGATTTAAATCCATAAAATTCAAGTTCATCATTTGTGCAAATTGATTAAACTGTAAAATTAATTCTTTTTAAAAGAAAACTGTGAATTACATAGCCCTTTTAGCAAATATTTAATAGTTTTTTTTTCCTTCACTATTGAACATTCTTTTAAAAATCAGTTTTGTTGTTTTAATTGCTTTGATTTTATGTTTGATATCAAAATTTTAGATATTGAATTTGTAAATAGTTAATTTTTATTCAATATTTTAAATTTCTTTCTTTTTTTATTTGTTATTTTTGCTAATAGATCAGAAGTAATTGGGTTTGCACTGTTTAAAATATTTTCTTTAGTAAATAGTTTTTAATAACAATCTTGAATAGTAGGATCTTATTAAAATCAAATTGCAGAATAATAGCATATTTTTTGAAGGAAAATAGAACATATTTTAAAAAAAATTATCAATAAAATCAACATTTTTACCAGTACCGATTTACCAGACAATGAGATTTCTTAATTTTCACTGATTTGCAATTTGTTTCCCGGTAAAAGAAAAATAATGTAAATTTACCTTTGGTAAATTAGATAATCGATATTTTAAAATGAATTCTTCTTCGGATACTGTTTGATTCTGTTCGATGGAACCAAAGTCACAAATATTTGACAGCAAAGCAATGCAGTCATAAATGTTGGATTCCAGTTCTCGATTCTGTAAACAAGTGTTTTAATTATTTCATTTGTTGTGTTAAAGTATAGTTTATTTTATTTTTTTATCTTTTTGAATAATGCTATTCAAATATGATTACAGAGTCACAAATATATATATATTGTTTCAATAGTAGTTAAATGCATACCTGCCAAGTCTCCTGTTTTTTGAAGAAGACTTCTGTATTTAACGACAATCTCCTGTTTACCCGTATAGTCTCAAATTTCCATATTTGTTGCATACATTTTTTTAAGCAAGAAATTTTGGCAATAAAATGTCTTCTGATGGCAAAAATACTTCTCTTATTCCTTTACAGAAGGTGCTATTAAAATGTAATTTTGCTTAACAAAAACAACAATGTCGTTGGAATTTTCAAATGCAAATGAGACAACAGAGTTATGCAGCCAAAAATGCATTGAATGTCAGTAATCCATTCTTCAATTTAACAGTTAAATTGTTTATCGATAAAAAAATATCACAACAATGGACAATTAAAGTTAGTTAATTGTAGTTCAGGACATTTTTTAAGAATTGTCAAAAAAAAAAAAAAGATCTCTCACTGAAAGATTAAAATTAGTAGACTACATAGGCATGCATTGTGCCAGAAAGCTTTCCTTTTAGTATGCTATATATTCATGTCACAAATATTTAAATCGTTTCTCTAGCAGTTGAAAAATGCAATTTTGCTTAACTAATACAACAATATCGTTTGAATATGGTTTAGAAATTTTCAAACGCAATTGAGAAAACTAAGTAATGTATCCAAAAATATATTAAATGTCAGTCATCCATTCTGCATTTAAATGATTAAACTGTTTAGCAATAAAAAAATATTACAATATTGGCAGGTTAAAGTTACTTACAGGTATGCATTGCTCCAGAATGCTTTCCTTTTAGTATGCTATTTATTCATGTATCATCAGAAAGTTAAACGTTGGGACAAACAAACTGTTGAGAGTGTCAGATCAAAAATAAAGTGATCAATCAAATTATCGATTACTTGAATATGTGTGTTGTTGCAATATATTATCCAAACTACATCTGGATTTACACATTTATAATTTTTATGAAGCTATAAAAGCATTTTACCTTAAGAAAAGATTGAGAGTAGGAATTCACATCATCTACATGAATATTAATCCCTATCTCCTGAAGCTCCTAAAGAAATAAAGATAATTTTAATTTAACTTCCACAATGATTTAGAAAATTTTTATAAGATTTTTTTTTATTTAACTTGTTAAATGTTCTTATGGATTCATTGTGATCACGAATATTAGAACTAAAAAAAAAAAAAAAAAATACAATGCATAAAAGACAATGTTGTGAGAATACTAAATTTTAGCTCAAAAGAAGATCAATAAAAAGTTGATGCAATTTTTTACTTTATTAGTATAATTTTAAACTTAGTAAGATGCTTAAGAAATTGTTTTGAAATCAACTTTTAATCTGATTGCTCAAATCATGTACCTGAATGAATTTTTCCACGCACAGCCATTCATTGAATAGTTTGGACGGAATATAATCGTTGTTCGGATTCAGAGATAAAAGTTGGCAACCCTGTGATGAAATTCGGATTTTTATTGAATAATATTGGCCTTTTAAAGACAATTCTGGAATATCACCTGCACTGAAATACCAAGTCTGTGGAGGAAAAAAAAAGTTGTATGTACAATACAATATTTTTAGAGTAGTATTGTAGTTAAACAAAAAACTTTCGCTAAGTCCTCTTAACGTGACGATTACATGCATGAGATCGGTATCATTACGTCAAATGACGGAAATCCAACCATTCCATTGTTTTGGTTTGGCAGATTTTTGCCATTTTTAATGTTTGAAACTGGTCTGATATCACGATTCATATTCATGCAATTTTAATATCAATCATATATTCGTATTTACCTGATTTAAAAGTTACACTTTTGCTATCCGTATTCACTCGATTTAAAAATTTTACATCGCGATTTGTATGTTAGCATTTTTAAAATTAATATTGCGATCCTTATTCGCGTGTTTAGAATCCGAAATCTCGATTCGTATTCATTTATTTTTCAAATCCTGTATTGCGTTTCATATTCACGCTCTTGTGGTTTCAAGAATCGATTTTTTTCATATTTATACATGATTTAAAATTTACGCTTTGTGATTTGTGAGAAATAAAAAACATCTCTGTTCAAGCGATGCATGAATCACGATTCCGTATTCCTGCTCATGTATTCACGAGATTTAAAAATCCAGTATCGCGATTCTTAAATTATTTACTTTAAAGGTGTGATGATATCCTTCATTGGCAGAAAGTATATTGAACATGTATGGCAAATAACTTGATATCGAATTTTTTGCACATAGAATTTTCAGTCCTTTTTGCTTTATGTCGCAATTATTCTTGATTTACGTAGTTCGTAGTACTGCGTACATAGTTCATGATGAAAAGGTGCTCAAACTTTCGAAGGTTCACTGACTGAACTATAGGGACCATATTTCCTAGGTTGATCCTCTTCATAGATTTTGAAGTGTCAGAAATTCGAAATTCTCCAAAAAAGATAATACTTGTTTTCCGGAAGTAGGGTTTTGTGTTTGATTTCGTAACTTTTAACATCGTCTGTAACCATTAAGGTGTCTAATTGATGAATCCTTGAACAATACCGATTGCATTTTAGATAATAAAAGTGTAGTTCATTTAATCAAAAATTTTGGAAAGTAACTTTATTATCAATTAGTATTTAATTTACTGTATAACAAATCTAAACATTGTACTTGCTACGTGTAAGTTAGATTCATAGCTGCCAATAATGCTTAAAAATGAGATATACTTGCCTTGTAAGAAAGATTTAAGTGCCTTCTTTGAAAAAATCCAAATGTACCAAACTGGCTCGTTTTAAAAGAGACTTCTTTATTTTCTGAAAATAATACAGATAAACAAATAACTACGTGAACAATCATTAGAACTTATTAAAAAAATGGAAAATAAATCTTAACAGCTTAGTAAATTTTACTTGATAGAGGACAATTTGTGGAAAAAATTCTTTAAATATCGACTTATTTCGATTGTGAGAAAGAATTTTCAACAATATTCTTAAATTATTTTTGAGCTAAATAACACTTGATTATGAACAATTTTTAGGCAAAATTGCTTCATGAATGAAAACAATTGTTCTTTCATGAGCTCTTTTTTTTATTTTTTTTATTGCTCTCTCTTGAAATTATATTATTTGAATTATTCAATTCTCCGTTAGATCACTGTTAGGATCCCAATTGGCAATATCTTAAGCTTGTCCGTTTTAAATCACTCATTTATACCATTATCATGGTTTTTAATTCATAAATATTGTGTGTTGGTTCAGAAGTTAATATACTCGTCTTTGACAGGTGGCCTAGGTATACATTCAAGCAAGGGCTGCTTGATTTATATACTACTTAGATTGACCACAAAGTTGACCAATTATCTCCAGTGATTACCCCATTGTCGTCCAACTAATCATCTCCAAATGCGGATTAACATCATGAAGTTTATGACAAAGGCGAGTTTGATCCGATTCGATTGCATTTGATTAAAGAGTTCCACTGTATTCTGTTTTTGAATGTAAAATGACAAAAAATACTGAAGGGAATTTACTACTATTTGGATACGTTTTCACCGATAAAATTTTGCGAATAACGTATCAATGTTCAGGTTCTGTGTTTCCAAATTGCTCACTGACATTTGAATTGAATCACTTGGGTTTCAGATGGATCGAATGAAGAAAGAATGATCGAATAATTTGATTCGTTAATTTGACAGATTTATGATCACCAGCTACCGTGAGAATTACTATATTAAAAAAAAAAAAAAAAATCAACAAAGGCCTAGTACTCCTGAAAAAGACTTGTTAACAATTCAAACCTTTTTATATTTCTGTTCTTAGAACACGAGACCGTTAAAGATATCTTAACGGAAATTCTTTTAAGTACAATTTGTTAACAAATAATTCAGGATTTCGAAACAAAATGTTCTCAGTCTTACCAGGATTATATTCTACATCATATATTCCTTCTGAAGCAAATCTGTTGTTTTCAGGACAAAGACGAGATGGCTTTGGAGTTTCCCAAAATATCGCTTTATTTGGCAATCTGAATTTAAAGTGTTAATATGTTATTTTCGAAAACTCTTAACTTGGAAGAAAAAATAAAGAAATAGAAGAGAAAAAATGTTTACAAAATTTGTAATGGTAATATTGTCAAAGAAAAATCAACCCTTTTAAAAGTGGGTTTTACTATTGATAAAAACCTTTTTAAAAACAAAAAAGAATTAATGAGTGAAATCAAAAGCAATTTAGCTGGAGAATTGTGTTTACAAACAAAATATTATTCAGTTCATGTAAGCTTTTCAAAATACATTCTTTAAGAGAATTCAAAAGTAATTAAATTATATATGAATTAATATATGTATAAAATAGAAATGTCTCTGATCTAATTTTCGAAATATTTTTCATTTGAAGGCTACATCTTATCTTTGGGCTAGAGCTCTTTCAATGTTTCAGATCAGTTGGTAGTTTGTTAATGCTTATGTAGGTATACACAAATATTAAAATATGTATTAAAGTTATATTAATTGAGTAAAACTTAAAAAAAGAAACGAAAAAAAAAACATGAAAATATTCTTGCACGAGTGTGAATTATGTATGATAAGTCCGAATAAAGATATGAAATTAAATTAGCATTAACGTTTTTAATTGAATCGCGACGGCTCAGTGGTTGAGGCTCTGAACTGTTATTGTGGAAAACGGGTTCGATCCCCAGGACGGCTCGAAGCCATAAAAAAGCTATAGATTGACGAGTACCAGCTTATCAGGAAAGTAATTCCGGCCAGTTAACATGTTGATCATCTGGCCACTGTCTTGGTTAGGTGATCATGATACTTCACAGCCAAGGTTAAAGTCAATACACGACTTCTATAAGAGAATAAAAAATAAGAATGATTTGTAGAAGGGTTAATACCTAAGAGTGCCTCATTTCTAAATCCTATACATATTTCGAATTATCATTGTTAATATTATCGTTTTTTGTTTTATAATAAATGGTTTAGTGTTAAGAGTGGTTAATTCCACACAATTACGATACCCCCAAATTATGTGTTCATAACGGGCATACAACAACCATAATCGTACCTTTGGTCGAAATTGTGGCGCCTTAACCTCAATAAACCCCTTGATAGTGACTGTTGCAAGATAACTTTGATTTTTTAATTAGGAGCAGTACTTAACTTGAAAAAGTTGTAGTAGATTAAAATTTTTAAAAAAATACTTCATTTTTAGATAAATAACATCTCCTAAATCTTCGTCAGTTTCTTTCTCTGCTTCTGAATCTTGCATCGCTTCTCCAGAATTAGATGGAACTTTTTCCACACCTTCTAATGCATCAGTTTCTTCTGTAGAGCTGGATGGTACTTTCACCTCATCTTTTTCCAATTGCTCAAGTTCTTCTTGAGAAGCAAATGGAACTTTTTCCACATCTTCGTCAAATTTTTTAATTTCTTCTCCTTCTTCGAAAATTGACTGTTGAATTTCTTGAATTGTGTTTTTTTTGTCATGTGAGAGAAGATGTCTAAGCTGCACGGGTTGTTTATAAGGAATTCTTTTTAAAACAGGTTGTTCTCCTGCAATTTAAACATAACCGTTGCTATTTCTTTCTTAAAGGTTTCACAATTTTATGTAAAAATTCCACGTAATATACAGTAAGAATCCGATGTAACGATTAGATATAAACTTTCTTAATAAAATAAAATCAAGCAAAATTTGTGGAAGAAAAGTAGTTTTAAACTTACTATAAATATAAGTGATGCCTTTTTGGCGTACGGTAAGCTTTGGAATGGCCAACAGATCAAAATGAAGAATTCCTCCGGTTAAAAAATATTCTTTTTGATCGATGAACTGAGGCCCATCTGCTGAATGAAATTGATAAAATAAAAAAACTGATGAACTAAAATTGTAAATTAAAATGTATAATATATAATATTTATTTGAAAATCGGATAGATTATATCAACATATTTGATTTCAGATTGATTTGATTGAATACTCTCTAACATTTTTAATCACTGACTTTTCTTGTAATTTTAGAAGGGTATAGATTTTTGAGATTTCGTGATATAAAATTTTTTACACCAAGTAATGGTCAAAAATGATATTTTGTGTATATTTTTTTTATATTGTATTATATTTTTTAAAGTTATTATTTAAAAACTATAAAAAAAATTTATGTTAGTGTTAAGTTATTTCCATAAATTTTCAAATTCCTTGCACTCTAATTTCAAAATCAGTTAAGAAATAACATATTAACCTTCAATCACTAATTTTATCAATTTCCCCCCTCTTTGTTATGAAAGATATTCTCTAGTCCATATTTAACATATATATTTTTTTAAATAAGGAAATTGAACTACTTTTCTTTTTACATTTAAAACTTTAATTTGTAGCAGGATTTCATCACACATTTTATTTATTAATTATATTTTTTTTCCATTTCTTTGTTGATTTCTTTTGAAAAAGCTATACTGTTAAATATTGCAAATTGAAAAATACATTTGGTGAATAATACCATCAGCGAAATGATGCTTCAACTGAATGTGCCAGTGAAACACTCATATAAACACAGGCAATACTGAAACAAGGCTTTTAACTAAAATTTAAACTCTAAAAACAAAATGAGAGCAATAGGTTCGGAACAATTACCAGTACGAATTATTTTCAAGCAATTTAAGGTGATAATGTGATAAGTGTATGAAATGTGATAAGTATATATATATATATATATATATATATATATATATATATATATATATATATATATATATATATATATATATATATATATATATATATATATATATATATATATATACAGGTATAGGTCAAAGTAATAAGAACACCTGTGCATAGCGGTACTATGTACAGGTGTTCCTATTATTTTGTCCTATACATATAAATATATATATATATATATATATATATATATATATATAGAGAGAGAGAGAGAGATAATATTTACTTATTAACCGACGATAGATAAGGAAAACGACGAATGGGAGTCAACATAAAACATAAATAATCCTTTGAAAAAATATGAAATAAGTTTGGTAAGTTTTTTTTTTATTTCTATTTTATGTCTGAAATAATAATACCGAAACAGCTGTCGTTCGTCTATTAACCTTTTTATGTGTGTTTTTTTCACTATTATTATTATTACTAGCTTATTATTATTATTGTATTTAAATAACGTAAAACATCAATGATTTTTTTGAAACTTTTCCTAGAAAATAGAATGATTTCTTTGAATAATACAGAACTAAACAAATATTAGTTTGTTATCAAACTCACCTTCAGTTTTCGATATAACATTATTTGTCTCTTTAAGTAAAGCTTGTTCTCCAGGAGAAATGTGATTAAAATCCAAAAACAATAATCTAATAGCACAATCCTCTTCTACAACTTCAGAAGGAAGGTGAAATTTGAAATGGAATATTTCTAAACCTCTTTTTCTGAAGGCTCTATGTAAGTTTGCCCATAAGCATAAATTTATGTGTTTGTCACCACCATCCAGTTCATAGTTTATACTGTATTCCATGTTTTCAGTTTTATCATTTAAATATTGATTTGCCTCCTGAAAAATGTACACTTTTTAATAAATTAATCAGTGATATCTTTTGAATAATTTTGGAAATTTTTTAAAATTACATCACTTTTGATGTAGTACAGCCTTTAATATATATAATTTTAGAACCCTTGTAAAAAATGAAGCAAAATTTCTAGACACATAAGGGTTTGCTAAAGTTAATATTTGAATAAAAAAAAAATAAAAATACAATCACTTTCAAACGTTGATCAATTATTATCACTATTTAACCCTTTGGCGCAGATGGGACACCAGTGTCTCTTTTATATATATGGGTGATTCTCACGAAACATGACTATTCGGACCAAAAAATTTCTTCAAATTTGAAGTCTTCAAAATAATCTAAAATTTTTTTTGTATACTTCTTTAGCTACACTTATTAATATCTTATAGACAGCAGTGTAGTTTATTGACATTTGCTCGAGAAAAAAAAAAAAAAAAAAAATAGAAATTCACCAAATCTTGAATGCCAGGAAAAGGACATATTACCTTAGAAGTTTAAAAAATAGTCATTTTAAGTTAATAGTAAGTAACTCAACTTAAGCCTTTATGTTAGATGGACCATTATTTGCTTAAATTAATTCTTTTAATCCACTGTAGAAAGAAACAAAAAAATTTTTGTTGTGGATATGTACAGAATAAAATTGTGTATAATAATCAATCATTAAATAAATAAATAGCTTTGATTACATCCAAGCATATTACAATCATACATAAACTTGGTATTAGGTTAATATTTGCTTTCCCTCTTTACAGTATTAGCAGTTAAAAAGAATTTCTGGTAACACTTCAATGTCCTGGCATTCATAAGCCAGGATAATGACAAATTCGCTATTTTATAGCATATAACTTTACTTTAATTTAATATTTTGGCCGAAGACATTTAAATTTTGCAGAAAACAACAGTATTTCTTAAAATAACTCAAATAAATCTATGTAGTTTTTGTGATTAATGATTTCAAGAAGCCAGGAAAATGACAGCATAAAAACCTACTCTCCTTGAAAAATTTTTTGAAATAGATTTTGAGCCAGAAAATTGGCTCTTTATTCATGCAACAAGACATGTTCAGATAGGAGGGTATCTAATCAATCTATTAACATAAGATATTGATTCCTGGCGCTATCTATTTTGGTTATAAATCACTAAATAAAAGTAGCCAGGAAAATGACAGATTTTTATGGGGCAAACAAATTATTGACAGAAAAAATTATTTTAAACGAAGTTTTAATAAACAATACCCTCTGCGTATATTCCAGAAATGCTTACATAGGATAAGATAAAAAAAAAAAAATAGATTTTGTAAAATGTATGGGAAGTTTTGAAGCTAGTTATTATTGGAAATATTGTTTTGGACATATTGGGGGAAAATGACATTTTGATATTCAATAAAATTTAAGTATACAAAACAGTCAATGCTAGTGCAAAGTCATTTTAAAATACTAACAGCAATGGTTTTTATTAACTTTATTTAAAAAAAAAGTTCTTTCAGTGTTATAGTATTAGATTTTGGAGCAAGGGACAGTGAATATCATGTTTCGTGAGAATCACCCATATATATATATATTTTCTGACCCTCTAATTACAAGCAAAAATATATATATTTTTAATTATAAAATACAGTCTGATAGTTACAAAAAATCAGATTATCAGAATTATATTCTGTACTAAAACATAAAATCCAAAAAACAAAAAAAAAGTAATGTCAAAATTTTATTTCATTCATATTCAAAAATTTATCAATAATAGATTTTAAGAATTAAAAAAAATTCAATGATGTATAACTGTGTTTCTCTGTGATGTAAACAACTGCAAATAAGTGCGAATTTGAAAAAAATATTGTTTGAAAGTGAACCGTGTTTGGAAGATTTTACCTTCAACGCGGAAAAAGACTCCGGTGTCTCATGCTGTATTTCATAATCATAAGTTATTAAAATGCTAAATATAATATTTCTTACTAATTTTTACCTAAAATAATAAAATACCATACAAAATAATGAAAAAGTATGCAAAACATGTTTAATAAAAATTCTGCGTCAAAGGGTCAAGTTCAAAAGGGCACAAAGGGGGGATTAAAATCATGAAAAAGCAGTGGGACTAGAATGCATGCGCCTTTCGCTAGAAATCGCCTAATAAAGTGGTTTCAGTTGATTTAAACACTGCTATTGGTTATAGAGCATGATTAATAGTCACTGGTTTGTGAAAGTTTTCTTTTCACTTAAATATTAATTTTATCAACCTTAATGTGTACAGTCTTTGACTTCTTTTACAAGAATTAGAAAAATATAAATTAAGGACAATCACTATGAAACAGAGAGAAGCAATGAGGTTGTGGATACTCTGTTGAAGAGTGCTTCTGGAAAGCATATAGGGTATGCTTCATGCTTTTATAAACCAGCATAAGATAATTTTTTAAAGATTTTTGGAACCCCCATGGTACTTTTCTGCTTTTTGAAATCCATGAAAAGCAGAGGGTTTGTCAGGCCTGAACCAAGAGGAGAGCTGTTCGGATATAGCATTTTCCTGTTTTATGTCTTGATTTTATTGTGCACCATTACCAGCAAATCTGGAATCATTTATTTTCTGGTGCGGGATCATTGATTTTCCACAATTTACCTAGGTTATGTACGTAGGTAATGATTTGCTCTATGTTGATTTTTTTGAAGAAAAAAAAATTATTTTGTACTATAACCGTCGTTAATTATCCGACCCAATTTTGAGTTTACGACTACAAATGTTCAACTCCGTATCCTTGAATTTTGATCACAATCCAGAAAACAAGAAAACTCCGGGATCAAGTATAGGGGAAAATTTGCCTTCATTGAGGGCTTTTTGACGAAACTAAAACGCATTTGCTTTACGTGGGGAAGAAAGACACGAAAACTTTCCACGGTTAGCCTGACGGAGAGGGGACTCTAACCCATGATCCGTCTACCACTGAGGATATTTTACGTCTGCACTGTGGTCAGTGTAAGCCGGGTGCTGAATTATAATCGACCAAAAGCGCTCTTCAATGTTTGATTGCGTTTATTGACTTGATTCTTTAGATATCGAAAATTTAGCAACTGACATGTTGATTTCCTTAACTGTAATAATATTCTTTGTATTATAGTTTCTTAAAGTGATTGAAATTAAAAGATTGATCCTATCAACTAATGTGCTGATTGTTTGATTATACTATCTTATTTTTTTAGATAGCGAAAAATAAATAAATTACATTAAAGATGTTATTTTCACTAACGAATGTCTGGTAGGTAATATGCAGATTATAAAGATAGTCTGCAGATTTCTTAAATAAATTGAGAAATAATTTTTTTTTGAAATTTTAACGGATCAACCAAGTAAATCTGCTCATTAGCAAAATGATTATCTGTAGAGTAACCGATTTCAACACTTTAGCAGTAACATCTACAGATGGGTGACAAAATAATACGAACACCTGTGAAATATCAGAAAATCTTTATTGTAGGGAGTTGGACCACCCTTTGACTGAATTACAGATTTAATACGACGTGGGATCGATGCATAAAGGTCATGGACAACGTTTAAAGGAATATTAAGCCATTCCTCTTGCAAAGCGGCCTCTAATTCCAAAAGATTTGATGGAGGTGGGAATCGGGAACGAAGTTTAGACTCCAAATATTGCCACAAACGTTCAATAATATTTAATTCCGGAGACTGAGGGGGTCAGGCGAGATGCTCAACTTCATTGTCATGCTCTTTGAACTATGTTTGAACGCACCTAGCGGTGTGGATAGGGGCGTTGTCGTCTTGAAAAATCGGTCGCTCTCCAGGGAATACAGTCTGTTCAAAAGGATGAACATGATCCGCTAGAACGCTAAGATAGTCATTAGATTTGATTCTCCCATGCAGACTTACTAGTGGCCCAAGATCACGCCAAGATATCGCACCCCAAACCATAATGGAGCCACCTCCATGCTTCACAGTTGGTAAGAGGCATTCAGGATCAAGCGCTTCTTTGGGTGATCTCCAGACATAAACGCATCCGGTGGTCTGAAATAACGTGAAGGATGATTCATTGGACCATATTACCTGCTGCCACTGCTGTGGGGACCAGCCTTTGTGACCTTTACACCACTGACGGCGTTTGAAAGCATTGATTGCTGTCACCAAGGGTTTACGAATTGCCACTCTCCCATAAATGTTCGCTGCATGAAGTTCTCTTTGAACAGTTCTTGTTGAAACGGGGTCCTGAAGATGACTGTTCATGTCTGATGTTATCTCGGATAACGATTGCTTGTGTTTTCGAGCTACTACGCGCTGCAAAACACGTCTATCCCTATCATCAAGCTTTGACTTTCGGCCACTGCTTTGCTTTGAAGACTTCGTCTTACCTTCTTTCATGTATGCTGTCATAACGGCTGATACAGTACTTCTTGCAAACCCCAAAAGGTTTGATGTTTCTGTCACCGATGCTCCACTTAAACGCGCCCCAACAATCATCCCTCTTTGGAATTCTGACAGGTCAGACATTTCACCTTATAAAAGCTAGTTAGATAAACTCATGCAACACCGGTGACTAATGTTGAGAGACTGATAGCTTCCTCTTCACGCTCACTAGGTGGCAGACTTCTGTTGCAGGTGGCGCGGCTGTACTGCAGGTGTGAAATAAGTCACACTTTTTCACAGGTGTTCGTATTATTTTGTCACCCATCTGTATATTCTTTTACTTCTCATACCTACAATACCTAATTTCTTAAATCGTTTCTAGTACAAAATAAAAAATAATTGACAATTTAAAATATAGGAATATATACCTTAAGAAGAATGAAAGAGGCTTCATCCAGTTTTTTTAATATATTATCTTTTAATTTAGAAATTCCCTGAAATGATAAGTATACTTGTGTTAACATTTTGTAAAGCATGTATAATGGTATTAATGAGGAAAAATAGAATCAATAAAACTTGATAGAATTTTCTCTTTTGTGAAACGTAAATAAAATCCTACTTCACACCAAAGTTTCAATGTTTTCTCCCCAACACAAGGATACATATATCCAGCATTTTCAATAACATCGATTAACTGAAAATGAAAGTAAGATAATTAAAGTTTATTCTTAAATAGTTAATTTTATAGTTTATATTTAAAGTTAAATAAGTACGGATTTTTCTTCTTGTTCCTAATAGCCTTTTAATGATTTGTACTAAAGATTTTAATTTCGCTATTTTTTTTTTTTTTTTAATTCTAAGCTTTTTTTAAAATTTTATATTTTTCTTCCATTTTTTAAAAACTTTCCAGTTTTTTTTAAAAAAATATATTCTTTTTTAGATTTTATAAATTTTTTTTTTGCCTTTTTAAGTATTTTACAAAATGTTCAATGAAAATTCTAAAAATGAAAATAATGTTAGTTTCCAAGGAAAAAATAAGTTTTTATTTTGTATTTGTGTTATATATGTGTTTACATTTATGTAAATTAATTATTACTATTTTTAATGTGAGTCAGATGTCATTCTTTTTGGATGTTATTGTCCAGCCAATTGTCAATTTCGTAGCACTTTTTTTCAAAAAATACTGAATCGATTTTTTTAATTGTTTCCTTGTTTGAATCCTCCGTTTTTACAGAATATTTCAGCTAGGGTGTTTTCAAAATTGAGGAAATATGTTTTCTTAAAGTGGAACGATATTTAAAAAGTTTCTCTCTGTTTTTATTCATCTTTTGTTTTGTTTAAAAATTTTTCAACAAATTCAATGAGAAAAGCAAATGATCGAAGAAAAGGGTTAAACTATATACACCATAACATGTTTTCTTTGTTTTTTTCTCACACATTTGTCAAATAATCATTATCATTCAATAGAGAATATGTGTAGTCGAAAAAAAGGAAGAAAAAAAATCGTAACTGACATTTTGAATACATGAACTGACATTTTGAATGACATTTTGACATTTGGAAGAAAATATATTTCATTGTCAAATTTTTACGTACAATCTTAATTGCTTAAAAGCGTTGTTTGGCACCTTTATTAACAATTGCAAACGGCAATTTGAATCAAGTAATAAAACTGAAAAATATATTTTCTTTAGGTGTTATACTTAGAAAGATATATTTTTTAAACTCTGAAAGTATGGGATTAAGCACAATCTGTGAAACATGGGGTCTAAATTAACACCTAATTTATCAATGCTATGCTTACTTTTTTAGAATCAAAGGCAATGGGTATTTTACAGCTCATCTTAATAATTCACTACTCAAGGTTAAAATGGAAAATGACATTATTGAGTTATAGCTTAAATTTTGTAATTTATCATGTTAATAGTATTTTTGTAATTTTTTTACATTAATTTTAAGTATTGTATCAAACTTATCAATGAATTTATTGTTTTAATGTTTAGGCATTTAAATAAATAATAATTAATAAGCAAATTTATTTTGATTTAATATACGTTTTATGATTATGTACTTACCTTCAGTGTTTGTTGTGTTTTGTGAAATACTTCTTGAATCTCAAGATTTCCTTCATCATTCCATTGAGTAATGTATGCATTTATGTTTGGCAGCTCAAAGGGGTCCATGTCTCTGGTTTTGTAAAGATAATCATACCACTGAAAATGAAATACCTGATATGAAGTATTCAATCTTAATCGTTTCTTACTTATTAATTTCACATAATTGTCTAGTTTTGAAAAAAAAACTATAAAAACATTTAAAAAAAATCCAGTTGACGCATTTTATGATTGGGCTAACGAGTTACAAAAATTTGATTTTACTATTATCTAAAAATAAAAGATTTATTCTTCTTAAATAAATAGTAAAAATTAATTCTAAAAAAATACTGTTTGTTTTAGACCACGATTATGTTTCATTTTGAAAAATCAGTTTAACGTTCTGCAACCTCAGTAAGGCGTTAAAAGAATCATTGTATCATGTGATCAAGTAAAGAATTACAACGATATGAAGAATGTATGAATTATGTGAAGGTTCGATAAGTTCCAAAATTTCTATCGGTTTGTGATCAATTAGTTATAACTCAGAGTATACTTTGCGTTATAACTTACTCGTGACCACTGTAAGAAACAACACCATTGATATTTTTGACGAAGAGATTAATATACATAATTTTGCATAAAATTCATTGCTAAGTTGTGCTACCAATATAAGCCAGAAATTTATTTTGAAGTAAGAAAATGTTTTTACTTCTACCCTATTTTATTGTTATGGAAAACAAAATATGATTTCTAAGCCTTATCAAGTTATTAGGTGGAGGGACCTGATTTCAACAACAAGGAAAAGGTTTTTGGGTTGAACTTTTAAAATAATATTCAAAATAATATTCAAAATATTGTTTTCATTATGCAGTTTTTTAATTAAGATTTCTGTCTGAATTCGTACAGTTTTTTTTTAAATAAAAATAACCTTAATTGAAATTTTAATTTTACTTTTGGTAAATAGGGATTCTAAATAAATCTGAAGGAGACTTTAAAAATTCGTAAAATATTTTTTCAAAATAAGGGCAAAATTGAACAGAAAAATTGAATTCATTGAATTTTCATTGAATGTATGTAGATCAAAAAAATTTTTTTTCCAGATTAATAATATGGTTAACTGTATTTTGAACTAGAATCTTTAAAAAGTTTCAATCAGGTAATAAAATGGAACTAAATGTATTGCCTAATATTAGTTTTTTAATGAAAAATTCTGAACGTTCTTACTTAAAGCAAAATAAAAAAAATAATAAGTTCTTACTTAGACATTAGCTTTTAATTTAAAACATAGTTAACATTATACAAAATCTGCGTACAAGGTTTCAAAGAATTCTATATTAAAATTTTTTTGTAATGTGTGTTAGCGTAAAGTGATTTACTGAAGTTTTTTTTTTTTAATGCATTTAGAATATGTAATTGCCACAAAAAGCGTCTGCTATCATGCGAAAAAAGTAACTATAACATCATTTCTGTAGAACGAAGAATAAAATCTTAGAAAGCTAACTAAAAAAAGTTCTAATATAAAAACAATAATAGTCTCGCAGTAGATTGGTAGATAAGACACGGTTCCCTGTAGAACACCGAAGGCAAGCATCACTGACTGCGATCAGTAAGCTGGTGGGAGACTACTTTGATCAACCTCTGTAGGGACCGAGGGAGCGCGTTATCGGCCCTTGTTAAACTGATCTATCATAAAATGCACGACTTCAAGCGTAGGTCGTCGAGCTACCATAGCGGAGGAGTTATATTCCCTCTCCCCATGTCTTCGGAACATCCTCTGGAATGTTTCTCAGACCGTCGCCAATAGCCCATTGTGTAGCTCTTGTGCGACGTAAATGAAGTTCCCGCCTACCTAAATTAAATAATAATAAAAGAAAATAAGAGGGGAAAAAGAAATCGAAATTTTCGTCGAAATTGCAGATTTTTATCTAGTCGGATACTTCAGTTGAAGTCAAGAGAATTTTAAGAACAAAAGTAAGACAATTTTTGAATAAAAATTCCTGTATTAAAGAAAATTTGATGAAGTTTTATAAGTTTGTTTATTTCAATTCAATGCAATACATAAAGAAAGCTGAATAAACAGAAAAAATTTACAAAGAAAAAGTTGAATTTCTTTATTTTCTAAACTATAGGGTTAAAATAATAATGCTATGAAGGACGCAATAAGTAGTTCATATAACTGAACGGTTCCCGTTAATTTTTTCTGCGTATATCTAGATATTTCGGAGATTCATGGGTAAAACACTTTAAAATCACTCTGCCAGTTTATTCCGTTCGATCTCGAAAATATAATATTTCATCACTTCATAGCTAACAGCAAGAAAACTTTTCTGAACAATTTTTCTTAAAGATTTCCTTATAAAAACATGGCGTTCTTTTTCTTTATTTCTCAATCTAATAAAAAACTTGACAGCTTGACAGGAAATCCACTTTCCTGGAGCATTCAGCATCAAATCAAATCATTTTTGTTAAGCCTTGATTTCACAAAATCATTTTACATTTCCTCGAAATGATCAAGATATTTGACAGGATTAGAATAGTTCAACAAAATACCAAAAGAGAATTAAAGTAACAGAGAAATGTTTTCAAAGAATGTTTTGACCATTTTTTTAAAAATTTTGTTTCGAATATACAATAGATAATAAAGTTACATCACATTTGTTTCGAGATTGTGGTATTTAGCTGTGTTATTCGGAACATAAATTGGTCAAGGATTTTACTTTATACCCTTTGTCTTTCTAATGCAACGATATCAAAAATAAAAAGTGTGTGCCATCTGATTATTAAAAGGTTTCTGTCGCTTAAGAATGTATTTTGTTTTGAATACCAGCTTTTCATACGGGATAAAAAAATAAATAAAATAAAAATTGTGAACACCAAAAGGCGATCACAGGTTACATATTGGCAAAATGGTTGTCGTCTATTTTTTTTTCTTTAACCCACTTTATTTGTGATATTCACCTGAATTAGTATTGAAAACGATCCAGTTTGAACTGTAGGTTAGAATTTTTGATTCTTAACTAAAACAATAAAAACAAAAATATCGTTGAAATGATGAAATTCTCTTTTATTCACAAAGAAGTATTTATGGGATCACCCTGGTTCCATATCTCAAAAATAAACTCACCAACTTAATGCATAACAAAATTAAAAGTGAAAAAAGGAATTCTAAAAAAATTATCAAACAGCAGTTGTCGCCATAGCAACGCATGCAATGACGACGCATGCGAACTGTTTATTATTACTCTTGAACACAGTTGAAAAGTGTGACGACGTTCAAATAAGGTGCGCACGCCATCAAACCCAAAACAACACCCATTTTGTAAATGGGTAATAAATAATAATAACAATAATAATACTGTTACAAATTTCCGACGGATAACTAAGCTGATATCGTAGGTCATGGATAATCAGAGTTTTGCTGTCTATTGCAAATAATATATAATTTTAAGAAAACATGCACATTTATTAAGAAAATGTGATTGTAGAATTTACCTAATTACAGAAATATGATCGAAATAATGAGATCACAAAATTTTTTTTTCAGGATTTTATTGAATGATATACTTTAAAATGTTTTCTTGTAATTGTTACTGATATTTTTCGTTTTAAATTTTCTGCGCAAAATAGCAAATTTAGTTTCTTATTTTAAGCAGCTTATAAATTCCTGTAAATTTTAAATAATTTACTTGCAAATTATTGTTATCAGATGATGCGTTGCACAAAAAATGTCCTTAAATATCTTATATATATATATATAATAGATTTTTTTTTATAGTATATAAAATAGGCATAAATTTTCCAATTAACAAAATATTTAAAGCAAGCGATTCTTTAAATGGTTCGTTTTGAGATTGTTTTTAATTTTAATATTTGATTTAGAATAAAATAAAACAATATATTTGTTCAGTATATTTTTGATTGTTGGCAGTATTTTATGTATTTATGTGCATTAAAATCTGAAAACTAATTTGAATTTATTTTATTTATTGAAATATGAGTCTAGTGTTGGTTTATTTTTTAGAACATGAAAATTTCAAAATTAGCAAACGATAGTTATTTTGGATAGTAAGAAATACGTTTTCGAACGGGAAAAAAGATGATAAAATGTAGACACTTTTTAAAAATTAATGGAAATGAATAGCATTTAAAGAAGTAGTTAAAGTAAGAAACATAAATTTTTACTCTTTTTTCCTCCCATTCTTTCTTCTGATTTTCTTCACAAAGTACTGAAATTCTTTGTAGCAAATCATTGATATATGACTTTTGTTCTTCACGCGTTTTTTCTTCCTAATAAATTAAATTGTATTATCAACTTTTACACTTAATAAGCGTTTTAAAGAATTTTTGAATAAGGCTTTTTGATCCATTATGAACTATTTTACTTACCTTTTGAGTAATACAGTAAAAAAGTCGGAAAATGATACCTTTCTAAAATGGATCTGTTGGAGACCTTCTACTTATTTTAAATTTGTTTAGTTCATTTGACAGATTTTAGGAACGCATGAGTTTAAATTGCTGGAGGCTATTTTCAATAGATCTATTTTATAACGGCTCTGAAAGTATGAAAATGATGACACTATTCATGGAAATTATAATAATCAATGTAATAATTAAATCATTTTATGTAAATATATTTATTAATAAATTTGTGCACTTTTGGATACAATTTTAAAGTCTATCACCATATTTTTAAATTAATAAATATAATTTCAAGTTATTGTTACAATAATTTATACAGATACTGTTCACTTCAAATTCTTTTGTTAAATTTCCGAAAATGCTTTAATTTTTTTAATTAGTTTGATTAGTTTTGGGTTACATTAATTTTTAAATGTTTATTAATTATTAAAAATAAATAATTTACGAATTTTTTTTATTTAAAAATTAATTACCATAAAAATCAGAACATAAGCTAATTATGAATCAGTTAAAATGTAGCGAGATAACATAAACATTAAGAATATCGATAATAAATCATTATGAATATTATTATGATCACGCTTTTATTAATGAATTTATTTAGCAATTGTTAATTATTGTTAACAAAAAATTGTATGGGCAAGCAAAATGCATTAGTTCATTTATTACAACGAAGGTCAATTGCTTCACATACTAGTACCAAATCTCTCTTCTAGTACAATATTACTGTAAAGTTATTAAGAGTAACTAATGATTATCAAAATAATTATCAATATGCACGATATAAATCATTTTTAAGTAATTTAGTGATTAAGCTATATGACTATATAAATGAATTTTATTAATTTTTTTATTTATTATACATTTTAAAATAATATAGAAAGCTGCAGAATACAGAATTCTTAACGTTTGAAAGACAACTCTATGAAGACATCACAATGATGCCGCGATTGTAAGAGGAAA
This sequence comes from Parasteatoda tepidariorum, assembly GCF_982258835.1. Taxonomy (NCBI): domain Eukaryota; kingdom Metazoa; phylum Arthropoda; class Arachnida; order Araneae; family Theridiidae; genus Parasteatoda; species Parasteatoda tepidariorum. Next base: position 35,948,913 of record NC_141762.1, on the reverse strand, counting down.
AAAAATATTGCATTTGTTAAGAGTTAAAATTGCTTTGCAAATAACAATAAATATAAGAACTTTAAGTATACATAAGCTTTTATCCTTTCCTCCTCTTCTTTTTTAAGCTGTTCCTCTCTTTGTCGTTGTCTTTCTTCCTTTTCTTTCCTCTCTTGCTCTGAACAAAAAAGAAATTCGAAGAAATTAAAGACTTTTTCTAGGTATGTAGGTCAACTCACATGCATGTAGTGAATGTTTCTAATTAGAACGAAAATATAATTTCATTTTAAAACAGATTTTTCTCTCAAATAAATTAAGGATTTTCAGTATCATAATGAAATATTATCATTTATATGCTCATGATAACTAATAATAATATACAACGCAATAAAAAATTGCGTTTTGGGCACAACAAATTAAATTAATTGCCCAAAATATGCGTAATAATGTAAAAAATGCCCATGTTTTTTAAATTTATGCGTTTAATGTGCATTTCATTTAAGTGTTCATTTTTTTAGATGGCACTGGGAAACATTGCATAGTTTCATTTACACAAATACTTGATCGTGCCTGATTCGGATGTGAGGATTTTAAATATGAAATTAGTTACTTTTGAATGAAATATTTAGTCTACTTTTTGTCGAAATGTACAAGCTCAGAAACGTTTTATAAAAAAAACGACAAATTTCTATTTCTGGCTACAAATTTCAAGGGGAGTTCGGGTACATCACCCATGATTAAAATTATATAGAAACCCATGCCCGGAAATATCATCATACACGAATAGGGGTTCTTCCCTTCTATGACCTGTTCAGATGCATACGAAGAAATAGTTCATAATAGTGAAAGCCCCTAGCTGCGTATGACGACATATCCGGGCATGGGTTCCCATGCAATTCTAATTCTGATGATGAGCCCTAACTTACCTAGAAGTTTGTAGCAACATTAACCCAACCCCCTATTATATATAACGTTTTTAAACTTGCGCATTTCAAGAAACAATAAACGAAAAATTTTATAAAAAACGCAGCTTTAAGAGAGAAACGGATTACAAATTTGACATCAGCGAAAGGAAATTTTATAAGATCTGTTAAAAATCTCACAAACAGAAAAAAAAAATAGAAAAAAATTGTTCTGCAAAGTATCATGGTGGCTTATATAACTTAAGTGGTTGTCATGTTCTGCTTACCTTCTCGAAGTCGCTGTTCTTCTTCTCTTTTTCGACGTAATTCTTCTTTTTTTGCCTTACCTTTCTTGACTTTTTTTGGCTGAAAATTCATTTATTTATCACTCAAAAATATTGCAGTGACAAGAAAATGCAAGTCTTTTTTAGACATTAGCTTAATCTGGTTTTGAAATCACCAAAAATCACGGCAGTGATTCGCCAACAAGCATTCATTTACTGTTAATCAATAATTCATCCGGAAAGAAAGTAAGTAAATGAAAGCAAATAAATGATTTTATTAATAGGTAAATAAATGAGTGACTTTTAGTGTTAGAATGATGAAATGAAAAGAAATAATTCTGCAATGATTTATTAAAATTGAGCCTATTAATTAACAGTACGAAAATTGTAAGATCGTAATTCGGCTTATCAAAATCGAGCCTATTAACAGTATTAAAATTGTAATTCTGTTGTCCTAATGGCTTATCAAAATTGAGCCTATTGGCATTACAAAAATTGTAAATCCCAGATTTTAAATTAAGTCGCCAAATTAATGAAGCGAGTGTAATTGTATTATAAATGAATAGATTAATTAATGTTTATAAATGATTGATTAGGGTTTGAGTTTATTAACAAATATGACTGTTTTGGCTACAGAGATATTATTTAATAATTACTTGTCATAGCAATTGTTAGTAATTTTAACTAAATATTTCTATTGATATAATTATTTAATGTATTATTAATTCAAAAACAATTAATACTACAGAAATCTTTTTTTCAATTAACGGTTGCTAGCTTCTTTATTGGATTATATATTGTATAAATATAATTTTTTATATTGCTGAATAATAAGACTTATTTCACAAATAACCATAACTTAAGCAATACCGACCAAAAGCATTTAATGATTAATTTCTTTATTTAAATTCTCACTGGGGCTCTTACAGCTTAATACGTATGCAAAATTTTCAATGTTATGCGCACATACAAATTAAATCATTCTTATAGCTGATAACAAAGAGTTTACCATTTTTGTTTAAAAATTCGTTGACTTTCTGTATTGTTACATGAAAATTCAAATATTGTCAGGAATCAGGATTGTAGAAAATTCTGATAGATTATTATTTGCTAGTGCTGACCCTTTAAAATTTAAATCGGCAAATTTTAGCAAATTATCAAAATTAGAGCCCCTGTATTCACAAGAGACCTAAGGCTTCCAAGACTCCTCTATAATGGGAGCTGAATTGTCCGATATTATGGAGCAAACAAGTTCGCTAGTTACGTAGTGTTAACATTAGCGTGAGAATTTGAAGCCCATTTAGATACTTAAAAGTATTGACACGGGTAATTGTGCAGCTAATTTTGGGCTCTACCTTAACCAAAACAGTAGAACAAAAATGACGTAGAAACTGTACAATCAATACGAAGCGAATCCTACTTCTTTTGAATAAAGAGTACTATCATATATTTACTAATAATACAGGGCCTATTTTGATTTATTTTTTCAAAATTTATTTTCTGTTTATTAGTTCATAATGTTTGTAAGCTGCTTACCTTATTCTTTAGCACTTAAATTATTAACCGTCTTTTTTCATTAACGATTTCTCAAGAGTATAAAAACTGGGTCACATCTTCCTATTTGAGGGTGATCTGACCCATGACAAGGCAGTTTTGACCAACAGGAATTGAATTAATTATTCAAAACCCATACAACAATAATTAAATGTCTAAAGAATTTCTGAAAGCATTAGGAACTAAAATTGTTGCACTGAACTTACGAGTTTGAATCAGTAAACTAAATTCAATCCAATCCGAAATGAAGTCAATCCAATATTCGTTTTTTTTTTTACTTGATTCGTGATCTATTTTTTAAAATTTTATTTTGTGAAGTTTCTTTTATTTTGTTTTATATTATGCCTCTTTTTGATTGTTTCTTTGACAGGAATATCTGCCAAAATCCTTAATTTGATACGATGGACCCAACCCCACTTATAACCATAGCTAATGATTTTTTTAAAATATGCTTTGGTATTTTAGTTTGTTTGCTTAGTTCATTCGATATTAATTTTTACTTTATATTTTAACTTCTATTTGTTTTACCATTGGATATTCTTTCCTACTTTTTATTTTAAATAAAGTATCCATTTATTTTCATAAGTTTTCATTTAAAAAGTAATTTCGTTTAAACTAATGCTAATTGAAAAAATATTTTCCTTTCAAAAATATAATGAATGTTTTAAGTATATTTATGATCATCTTAATAAGTTCAGTTTATAACCGTTATCCCAGAACAGCCAGAGGCATCCTAGAATAACAAAGATTTCTTTTTCAATTCTAAGCAAATCATTATTTGTACACTTTTTTATTTCAAGTAAATGCGATTTTCCTGGAACTTTTTGTAAATTTCCTTAGTAGTTTTTGTTGGTTATTATCTCTTTGATTAGTATAAAATTTTATTTCCTCATTTGCATTGATGTTCCTTTAGAATTTTCCTATTCATTATTTACCAACTTTTTAAATAGAGTAATTGAATTAATTTTAGTGCGACAATTTCGAGATTACTTCGTTTTGATTGTCTGTTTAGAGTAATAAGTTTAAGGTGAATAAAGAAATATTTATTTATTTTGAGAAAAAACATTTGGTTCAAAAAAAAAAAAAAAACGAAGCAAAGCATAAGACAGTAGAAGTTTTATGGTTTCCAATAAATAGGTAGACTCAAAAACGTTCAAATGTGATAACTTCAATTTTAAGTAAGTTATAATTGACCAGAAATATGCCAATTAATTAGTACTACGAAGCATTAACTAATTGGTATACTAAGCATTGATTATATTACGGAATCCGACACAACTTCATACTTTCTCTGAATAAATACACCTTATTTTAACGGTTTCGGACTTGGAAAATAAGGGGGTTACCGTAAACTGGAAAATATGGTTCCAGTAGTTTAATCAGGAAAGTTGGCGAGTGTTTGGTCAACTTCATGTCAATGAATTGAAAACTTTTTACGCACAATTATAAAATTTGTCAATCAATAAAAAATTCCATTTGGAAAATAATTTTAATACTTATTTATTATTCTATTTATTTTTAATAACGATTGAGAAATTTTGAACTTAAAAAACAAAAACTAAATTTGAATTTAAGTGGTCAAATGCTCTAGAGTATTTACAACTTAAAAATATAATTCAGAAGCTATTTAATCAAAGTCGGTTAAGAATCTTTCAAGTATTTTATGATTTAAAGTTACAGAATAATATGAAAACTTTTAAACCTAACATTTTAAAATTATTCTGATCAAACTAATAATGATTGAAAATCTTTTTTACATGATGTTATCTTATGGTCTTTCGTTTATTGTGTTGCAGATAAGTAAGTTATAGTAAATCAAGATAAATTTTATAAATGAAAAAAATTATCTGAAAAATATTTTAAAAAAACAGAACATATGTTTCAATTTAGATCAAAAATATTTCTGATCGAAATGTCACAAAAGGACAACTCTCAGTGCTTTTTTTAAAAATCAAAATTAAATTCTGGTTCAAAATCCAGTAGCGCTCCTTTCACCTTATTCATTTTCTTTCATTTCTTTTAAAACCAGTTGCTTCTGTTTACTCTATCTTACTACGGAAAGAGTTCATTATTCATAAATGGGAAGTTTAAGTAACAGTTGAGTAGATGTTTTTTTTTTTTCTTCCTTTCATTTCAGGGGGATTATCGCTTGGGCCCCTGGCCTTAATTATTTTGCAATCCCGGACTTTATAACGCAAACTCCGCACTTGTGTTAAACTGATGTGCAGTCTTCTTGGGTTGTTTAAGTTGTAGCGTGCATTAATTATAAAGCGATTCATTTAATAAACTATAAAGAACTACTTCAATTATTGCTAAGAATGAAACAAATTAGAATAAAATTTGCTTTTTAGCTATGTTAATTTTATCAACACTCTTTTTTTTTAATGGATAAAGGGTCCTAGGACCCCACATTCTAGGAAGGACCACCACAGTACCTGAGGCCCAGGAAGCGATTAAAGCTAAGTATATGGCCAGTCCGACTCTGCTTACAAACGTCAACGGTTGATTTTTGTCTGGTGCAAGAGAAATCAACTACAAAACGATGAAATTTCCAAACAAAATGCCTGAAGATTTGTTTAATGCTTAATTTTAAATAATAGCAATATTATAATTAATAATGATGAAATTCATAATCCCAGTAGAACAAATAATAGAAATAGAATTAATAATTCTAACAATATGATTGCTTATAACTATAAATAATTGTGATACTTTTATTTTTGATTTCTTTTCCTCTAAAGAAATTTATTTTAAAAAAAGATAACAGATTGAAAATTTTTAGAAATATTTTAAAATATCTTGTGTCTATATTTGGTATCAAGAAGATATATTATGTACTGGAATTAAGTTTTAGTCGATTTTAAGGAGATAAATCATGTATCCCAATGTTATGCCACCTTAGGCAGTGACTTCGTAACTCAAAAACATTCCCCCTCCCCTACCGTTTAGAATTAAGTTTTATTCATTAAAAAACATTTGTGCATATATAAATTGCAGAATATCCAGAACTCCATGCATTGCAGTTCTGGATATCCTGTATTGCAAAGATATCCAAAAAATAAATGAATAAAAATAATCTCAAAAAGTGTCCCAAATAACCCTACTATGTGGTATCAAATGTATTAATAAAGGCATTTAATTTTTATACCAATGTATCTGATATAGTTACTGTGGTTATACGTTTTTTATTTCCTCTCGAAAGGGATAAGTATCGGAAAAAATGTCCTGATTGTGGTAAATGTTGAAACTCATCAGTTGGCTTCGATCGATAGCGTTTTGTCAAACGATGGGATAATCTTTATTCTGATGGGATAAACTTCTAACAAGGCGTTTTGCTTATTCCAGTAATGTCAAGCAACATAGAAGAATAACAAATTATAATAAATAAATAAATAAAACTGGAATTATTTTAGCTTTATTACGTTGGTATATGCCTTTCAATTTTGTGCATGATTTCGTAGTGTTAATAAATACCGATTTAATAAATATTTATTTATTTTACTCCGTACATAGAGCGAATATTTAGCTAGATTATACATAAAAATTTAGGAACAGTTCTTTTTCCCCCATTCAAATTTTTAAAACTGGTTTCTTTCGTTTTTTTAAAAACATTTTATGCATTTTGATGATGTTTACATTATTTCACAATAAGCTTTTCACTTGATTAAATTTTTATTTTTATTTCTTGTTTCGAAATTTTTTTTAAAGATATTTCACCGTTTCCAGATTATTTGATCATCATGTTATAAAACTTAAAATTATTTTCAATTTATAAAACTCATTACTCTTATCAAAAAAAAGTATTAATTAGCTTCTTTTTTCCTTTTAAAATATTTTCTATCAATATACTGAGCGTTAAAAAAAAATATTGAAAATGATATAAAAGATTTAAATGCAGCTCCTCTAAATGGTAATTTTAATGAGGTATCTCGATTATTTTTATTTTACTTCATTCTTTATTTTTATTTTTTATTCATCATTCGAAACGATCATTGAGGGGGAGACAGTTTTGTTTTGTCTATTCTCTGGGCACCTCAAAAAATAAGGGAATCTGTAAAACAGGTATTTCAACTCATCATATATGACAAGAGGGCTTTTCCTTTCCCCTGTTAGTGAGGAGCTTTTTGTCCGTGGTTGCTGTTCGATGACTTTCGGATATGTTCGAATCTTCTCTATCTTAATCTCTCCGATAGTTCAAGGGAAATGAATTTTCATCTCACGCGACCTAACTAAATTTATAATGAACTTCTTAAACACGTGTATTTTAATCTCGTGTACGTTTGTCGTAACCAATAACGCTACTATATCCAACCAAAATTTCATAAATTTTTTGGAAAAAATCACACAGAGGTATGAAGTTTACAAAAATAAAACTGTGTCCCCACATGAGCTGGAGGAAATTAATAATAAAAAATCCAGTCATTTCGTGAATGTATCAAATGTTGATTATCTTGGATTTGTAAGAAAGTTGTGGACGGCTGCTGAGATTAAATGTTTTGAAGACATTAAGTATATGATTCAACATTTAAACTCTAACTGGTCAATTCAAAGTAAGCGTTTTTTTTTCCTGAATTCTAATTCATTGAGTGTTTTGCATCTTTAGAAACAATAAATATATAAATTTCACTGTTAAGAAAATGGATATATTTTTTAAATTAAATGAAATTATATGTTTGTGCTTTTTTCCTATAATGTATTTTAAAATTCACTAAAAACTAAAATTCTATTGTCTGAAAGTTTCATTTAATTACTGTGTCGTTAATTTGAAAGCAATAAAATAACTTGTTATGTTACTCTTTTTCTTTCTTTAGATTTAAATTCCTACATTATTTTTCAGTTTGTCATTTCTAATTTCACATTCAATGTTATAGTTCTCCTTGTTTTAAAGTAGAAAACGTTTATTTTATTTAAGAACACGATTATTTGAAGTGAGTTAAATAATTATAATTTAAGAAGTTCAGAACGAAAAATATTTTAATTATTGTTTCATTTGGCACTTAATGTAGTGAAAAAAATAAAATTTAAATAAACAAATGATGATTTATTGAAATATTTTGCAGTAAATTAACATTAAGAAAAAAAAAACTTACTTTATCGTATTTCATACAGAAAGGTGAGAATAATTACGAATCATAAAATGGTATCACATGATTGAACTCTTAAAATAAGAACAACATTTTCCAAATTTTATTTCAGTGAAAATGAAATGCAGAAGAAATAGCTAGATTTTTTGATGAAATAAGTGGCATAAAAATATGGAAAAAACCAATTAAAAAGAAATAGTTGTTTTGCTACTGTAAACAACTATTGTTATTAATACTTCTTAGAACCAAAATGAAGTATATAATATTTAATTATTAGTTGTGTGCATTATTATTTATTAATTATTATATGCGTCTTAATTTTTCCTTTAGACTGATTACGTTGTTTTTCTGCATTAATCTTATTTTATTCAAATATATAATGCGGCTCTGGTTCATAATGGAACAGATTGCGTTAAATATTGAAACGCTACAGTACGGCAGCAGGAGCTGCAGAATACTACAATATCTGCAGACGATTTTTAAACTCAGATTAAAAAAAAAATGTTGGAAGAAATTACTTTTTAAAAATTTCTTAATTTATTTAGAACTAGCCGCCTAAGGCGGCCAGCTGTCCGCCACGCTGAAGGTTTTCACAAATAAAGTTTTTTAAAACGTAGCAGGAAATCTGAAGATTAGTGGACAATTCGCGATCGCAACGAACTATAGGGGGCGTTGTTGTATGAGACGCTTACCTGCGATTTCCATATGAACCGTCATTCAGTTACTCTGGAGACGTCGTTAATGTAGCGTGTAGCATTGCAACGTTCCTTCTTTAATGTGGCTTATTAAATTTAAAAAAGAAAAATGCTTGATCTTCTTTCTTGTACAACCGAAAACAAAATGGTATCTCTTTTTATTAGAGAAGGAATATCCAAAACACATCGGAAAAATATTTGTACATTAACAGAAAAAAATATGTATATTCTTATAAGAGTTAAAACCTAATGCCCGAGAAATAGTGTTACTAAATTTAATGATATAACATGAAAGGCCCATTTAAACTTTACATTCTATAGTTTTAAGAATCATATTAGTTCAAAAATTAAAATGAACAAAAAGTATACATAAGCCTCATAATTTTATGAAATTTAATTTTGTAAACAACGTTTTTTGACAACAATTTTTATCAAAAAATTTCAAGTTTCAATAAAAATCATTATTTAGAAACTAAGAAACGTAAAATAAAGAATGTTGTCGAAACAAAAACAAAAAAAAAAAACAAAAAAAACAATTCTTTTTTGTCGCCATTTTTAGTGCTACGAATATTCGTCTTTGGGATTTGCCAAAAACAAAACAAGATGCAATTTTATTTTTTCAGGAGGGAAATATTTTACCGAAAAAACGAAAATGTACCAATTCCCACAACATAAAACTTTATCTTGGCAAACGTACGTTTTGGAAATGTTATTTCATTTGGAATCTTATTCATCAGAGTTCATATGGCGATATGATTGTTTTGAATCTAAGCTAAACTCTATATCGGCTCATTTTCCACCGAAATCCAATTAACTATTTTGATTTTAAATAAAGTGTTTTATTTTATGAACTGTCGCAAAAATTTTAAGTGTAGATTGGCGGCACTTAAAAACCGCCAAATCTGTAGCGGCGGTGGCGTTAATACGTCGTAAGTACCGAATTTTTATTCCATACTTTTCTGAATCATATTATTTCAAACATTGGAATATACAAGAAGTATACATAAACACATAATGTTATACCATTTAATTTTTCAAAAGTATTTTGAGAACAATTTTTATCAAAAAATTATAAACTAAAAAACGGAAAATAAAGAATTCTTAGGATAAAAAAAAAACGATTTTAAGAATTATTAACATTGAAATAAAAACTTTCATATTTCTTTTTTTTATTATTCTTATAGTTCTTAATCAGACATAAAAAACCATTCTGTAGAGAACCATCATCAAATGAAAAAAAAATATTTACAAGCAAATTTTTTATTGTAAAAATCATTGCACTTACCTGATTTATGATTCCCGGAGAATTCCAAAATGATAAGTTCCTTGTTTGAAAACTTTATTCTCAAATAATAGATACATAGTTTATACCTTCATTACTTTTAGATAACATACTACACAGCAAAATTTTATAATTGATATGAATTTGAATATGTAGCTAAAAACAGAATAGCTGAATTCTAGTTGAACTTATTCTTTCAAAATTAAAAAAAACTTACCAAGAAAACGATTTAAATTAATTAAGAATCAGCACAAATGGCACTATTTCAAGTAACTTGGATAATTTTTTATTGTTGTTTTCCGAATTATATGGATACAGAAATATATACTATTCTATAACGAAGAAGAATATGCTATAACTATTACAATTCTGTATGTTCTGAATTCATATTTATTCACTGGAATGACGAAAGCAATGTTGACTTCACTTTAATTCGTAATGAATTGAAGACAGAAGAAATGCATTTTACCTTAATACACACATCTGTAACAGTATCCGAAATCGGAAGTCATCAGTTGCAAGTTTGTTGATAATAGAAATTAAAAATTATTGAGGAATTTTTCTTCAAATGTTTGGCGTGTTCTGTTCCTGAAAGATTTACTAATATTCTGGAGATTTTTTTCAAGTTCTTCGGCCTTTTCCTTAGGGAAATTTTGTTTCTTATTTGCTGCTAAAAAATGGCGTCTGATTCAGTCAATGACTTTGATGGAACTAAATGAAAACGTGATAAATTAATGTCCGATATTTACAGGCTCCCGCTAGACGGCGTACTCGAGCGTTGCGATCGCGAATTAAAGTGTTCCTGTCCTGCAATTTTGTCTTCATATCCAGTTCTGCTGCAGATGTGTTATAGCTCTTGAGGATGTTTGAAATTATATAGCTACAACGCTTAAGAAAAAAAAAACTAAAATGCTAAATACATGAAAAGAACACGAAAACGAATAAATGTTTTATGGTATCAATTTCTATTTCTATATAATTTTTTATGGTATCAAATTCTATTTCTATATCTGTTACGTCAAGCACTCAGGTATTATAATTTGATCTAGTTGTGCTTGTATAATTTTGATCTAGTTGCGCTTTCTACGTCATTTTGTTAACATCGTTTGGTTTGTTATTTAACATCGTTTGGTTTGTTATTTCTAAGTTAACTTTCAAAAAATTGGCTGGCATCAGCATTTTTATTCTTTAAGTTGCTTATTTTTTCTTTTGGAATTCGTTCCTTTTTAGCAAAATGTTTTTCAACCTAATCGAATTCTTTGCCGACTGTTCTCTGTATATATAAAGAAAATAAAGTAAATATTTTTAAAGTGTTGTGAAAAGAATTTTTAGTTGTACAAAGTACTACAATATCGCTACAAAAATTATCGTCTTCGCTTAAGAAAAAAAAAATAGAGCGTGGAAAGAAGAAGAAAAACTTATTATAACAATTATGAACAGCGACAAATATATCAAAGCGAAGCGTTCTATTTACGTATCGAATATGTTGCCACATTTTTAATACAAAAGTTAAACTTTTCTCCACTTTAATAAATGTAAACTAATGCGAACTTTACAATTAAATTATTAATTCCTTCGTATATCATTGGTTTAAGTTGTCGAAAATTAATATTTCAATTGTAAGGTTCGCATTAGCATACATTTATAAGAGTGGGGAAAAGTATATGCATTTTTTAATAGTTTTTTGAATATGGCTCTTTGAAGACGAAAAAGCAGACGAAAAGCATAAACTTACAAAATGACTGATAACTAAATAACTAATCCAAATTTTTAAAAAAGAAAAAAAATACTTCTTCATTATGTCAAAACACAATTATGTGCCGAGTTTCGTGCCTGGGCGAGGCTTCTGGGGCGATATATTGTGATTACAGACACACACACACACACACACACACAGCCGCTTTTATTATTATGTATAGATTAAAGTTATCAAGCAAAGTTATAATAACCCCACAAGGAACAAAAAGGAAAAAAAAAAATTAACTCGATTGCAGATTTTTATTGTATAAAAATTTATTCCTCACTTTTTTAAATATCATTACATATACTTTATATAAAATTTAAGCAACATAAAATGTATAATTTATAAATATCTTATACGAATATGTTAGATCATGGGGAATTTTTACAATAATCATTTCTGTTAGACTGCGTTGAAATGGAAATCACAGACAAATTCGTATATATGATGAGAGTGCTGCAGATTTACTCCATAATTTCTGCTATTAGGGTTTTGGAGTTGATGTGCCATAAGAACTTAGCGCTAAAGAACTCGAAATTAATCGAAACCTATTCAATAACATTAGAAAAGCAACCAAAAAAAATCTCACACTCCAGTATGGCCAACTCCAAGTCAAAGAAAAAAAGATCATTCTTCACATAAGGTTTAATGATTTTGCACTTCATTTTTTTCCTCACGATTGACCGATGACCACTGGTCTGTGATAAACATACATATATATTCTGTCCTGATGTGAATTGAAACACTTGAATAGGATATGAGAATAAAAGTATCCGGTTGTTATTTAAATTAATCTATTGTATTCAAATATTTCTATTCTTTGTCAAGACGATAGTTGCTATTTTATTTTATGGTGTTTTTATAACTAGGGATTCAGTTTATTTAAAATCTGCAGCCAGGTGTCGGAATTTTGATTTTATCATTCTCAAATCTGATGCCAATTATCATGCAAGTTCTTTGCCTCAAATTATTGTCTTTAGGAAACTTGATAATGCAAGGACAGGTGTGCATAACTTTTATTTGTTTAAGAAATAACCCAAGAAGAGGCTTGACTGTCATTTTTTCTAAAATTAATTTATAATGATGTGTTTAATATTGAAATTATTCTTTTTGTTTACTAATATACTTGTTGATTGCTTTTTTAAAACTGTTAAATTATTTTTACCTTAAAAATTGCAGAATGAAATTTTATTCGGAGAATTATATGTCAGGAGTTTCCTTATTTATTCAATAACTAATTAATATTTTAAATTTTTTTTTGTTCTATTGAACTTAGTTACCTAATTTTAAATTCTAAGACTGTAAATATTTGTAAAACTTTTTCAAAGTCAAGTCTCAAAAAGATATTAACAAATTAAAATTTGACAACTAAATTCAGTGAAAAAAATTTAATTAAGTTAAAGTGAAACAGAAAATATTAATTAGTTACTTAAATAAGGAAATTATCTTATCTTATGATTTATTCTTAAATAAGAGTACCTTTCAAACAAAAAAAACGAATTCTCTTTCCTCCATGTTAACCTACGGATAATTATATGCCTGTATAATTAATTGATATTGTTTGCTTAAATGCATTCATAAAACATATGTTGTATTGAACTTAATTACCTAATTTTAAATTTTAAGGCTGTAAATATTTTTAAAACATTTCAAGCTTAAATCTTAGGAAAATTATTTACAAATTTACAATTTGACAACTAAATTTAGTAAAAGTACATTTCATTGATTAAAATTAAACAAAAAATATTAATTAGTTACTTAAACAGGGAAATTATCTTATCTTATGTTCTTATCTTATGATTTATTCTTAAATAAGAGTCCCTTTCAAACGAAAAAGGGATTCTCTTCCCTCCATGTTAACCTATGTAGAATTATGTGCCTGGATTTTCCTTATTTATTCAATAACCGATTATTATTTTAAATAATTGTTTCTTAATTGCGTTCATAAACATGTGTTCCATTGAACTTTGTTAATTTCCGAAAATATTTATTGTAAAATTAATTATTATAATTATTTTTAAATGTTTGTTTTTACGATAATTTTCTGCTTTTTTTAATATTTTGGCAAAAATTACGAACCATTTGCTTTGTTTAATGTGTTAAATTAAGAAGACTTTTTGCTTAAAAATTTATCTTAATTTCAATTTGATTCCCAAAACATTTCTACGTGAGTTGAAACAGTTATAGCTTTTTATGCGAATTAAATTGTCAGGAGATGACGATATAAATAATCTTTAAAATATTTTGTTTAGTGCAAAATTTAGTTCCTTTTACAGTTGTTATTAATTTATGAACTTGTGATAGTTCTGTCCTATATGTATTCGTGGATTTACTATGTTTTTATAGCTTAATATAAAGAAACAGTAATGAGCCCATGTTAAATATGTTATAATTTTTTTAACAAAATATTTGTAATTTCATATTCGATTTAAATAAACTTTTGTTTTATTTATGAGCAAAATTATTTTTAAATGAACAATTTTAATGAACAAAAGTTCACGATCTTTATAAATTCAATATAAGCTTTTAGCTCTAAATAATGGATAAGAAGTTTTACTTATTATTTTTTCACCCCCACTTATATTTAAGATCTAAATTAATATATGTACCTGATACTTTAAGGATCAGGTTTTTGTAACTGATACTTAGTTGTATAAGTATCAGTTTAAAACTAACAAAAAGAATACTTTGTACTTACCCATTTCTATACTATAAAGCAAACGGTTTTGAGATTTGAACGGTTTTCAAATATCGTAATTTATTTTACGTTCTCTATGCTATTTTTGATGCTGTTAATATTGTATTAAGTTGACTTAACTTTAGGTTCAAATCTTGTTTGAGTTAGTTCAATTGATGCTTTGATTTGTTGCTTAAATCCTGGTGCTCAGTGTTTCATTGTTCAATTATTCATTCTCAGATTTGAAACATATTAGAATATTATCAGCTTTGAATATTATTTTGATGCAAAAATGTCTTTCGTGTACTTAAAATACATAATCTGAAGTAAATCAGCAAACTCATATTAATTGCATATTTATTATTATTTTTGAAATAAAATTAACAATGTTGGAGCCCCCCAAATATGCGATTGTTGACTAGGTAATCTACCTGTATAAATTAATCAAAATATTAGGAACCAACAGCTACAAAAATGGATCCTTACGCAATTTCCCTTCAACCATTTTCACCAAGTCTGAAAATAAATTTGGATGTTTTTCGAATTAACTATTTCCCCATTTTTCTTTTCTTCCTATAATAAGTTGTGTTTCTAATTTGTCGATTTCTCTGTAATCAATTACCGCGTAAAAATAAATATAGATGCTAAAATGAATTAGTCGCTGTGTTGGCGAAAATGGTCGGCAGGATAATACGTAAGTAGTTAAAAATGTATACTATAGTACCATTCACTTAATTATTAATTAAATTTTTTGTGTTTAATATTTTTATCCTTAGTGTTGGATGCCATCGGTAAAATGCCAAGTGGAGCTTTATTGGGAAACTTTTTATGGATGGGGAAATATCAAGAGTGCGTGGATGTCCAGATGCCGAGGTCAAATAATGACTTGAATGGAGGTATTCATGGCACGTATTGTGTTGCAATCTGGAATATAACAACACCCACAACTGTAAGGCACATTTTATATAGAAAAATATATATTTAGTTCAAGCTAACTTTCAGTACAAACAAAAATGCAATAAGATAAGGTTAAATAAAAAAATTAATGTTAGTTGCAGTAGTAATATTTAATAAGGGCTAGGGTTTTTGGAATGCTAATGAAAGAACAGAGCAAAATCTCATATATTGGCAGCTAAAAATCTTCAAAGAAAAAGTTGATCTTAAGAATTAGAAAATAACAGTATTCACTAAAATGAATTAGAATTGCGAAAGAGTTATAATTGTAATCGCTTTTTGTTTAAATGAAAGCAAAAAGCCTCAACTACCATTAGTTTTATGGTATAAAAACTTTATGAAACATTTACTCACAGACTGAGTAGCCGATTACCTAACCTGATTCGCGCATTCACTAATTCTCTTGCTAGTCACTCAATCACTATTCATTTTCAAAACGAACGTCCTCACGGTCCAGTTTACCGTAGAATACACTCTGCTTTGTTAAAAAAATATATTAAATTATGCTCCCATAAGTCTTAATTTCTCTTCCTAGACCATAAGTTTTTAAATCTATAAAATAATGTAAATTTTGCAAGTAATTGAATTAGCAAGCATTCCTAAATTTTTTTAATGAAAAACAATGAATTCTTTTCACTATTCGACAGAATTCATAACATAGATATTTCATGACCGTAAAAATTTGTATCACCTAATTAAATTGGTGTAGTTATATTAAGAAAACATATTTTTCTCTTATAAGATTCCTTTTCTTACAACATTTTTTCTCTCTTATAACTCGACATGCTTTAGATAAATAATCCCAAGAAACTGAAACGATAAGATATTACTTTATTAAAAATTTCATTTGGTTCAAAAATATATACCTATTGGAAATAAAACTCGACATTTTTTAAGCTCTCAAAAACAGGCGTCCATTTTCAAGACTTGCCAAACGTGAATGAGAAGAAATAAAGGTTCTTTTTTTTTTTATTGTTTCTTCTCATTCCCGTCTGTAAAGTTCAAAAATTTGAAAATGGGCTCCTGTTTCTGAGAGCCTGAAGCATGTCGACTGTTATTTCCAATTTGTCTATTAGCGATTTAAGTTTTTGATCAAATAATAGATATGCTGGAAAATTCTCATGTAAAATGAAGAAAAAAAAATAGTAAAAAATAATAAAAATATATCTATTATGAAAAATATTCATTATGTGGAGTCTTATGACGTACCATACAAATTTATATTTTTAGTTATCAGAATTATACTTTTAGCTAAAATAATATGTCATATTAAACTTCTTTTTTGTCTTTAGTTCCATGTACCTTTACATAACATTCCAATCAAAACTGGAGTTTGTCTTCCTAGTTCTTGTAGTGCATTGAGTGTTGATGAAAATATTCAACATCTAATAGATATATTTCGTAAGTTTAATTTCATTACCATAATAACCAGCGCTTTCAGACATTCTGCCATGAGCAACATTTTGGAATTACCTCTAAGATATTTAGTAGTTTCAAATTTATTTGTTAGTGTAAAGGAGACAATTTTATTTTCAAAGGCAGGGTGCCAGTTCTAAAGCAATTTGAAAGTTTCCTAAATCTGAGCTCTTTGAAATGCAAAGAAGAAGAAACATTTTCAAACCCATCTACTTCAACGTTTCTGTGAGTATTTAGCTAATATCGATTGAATTTTTAAATTCGTATAACATTTTTTATTCTTCAAACCTTTTAAATTACTTTTCAGCATTTTCCTATGTCTATATTTGTCACTGGTTATTGCTGGAAGTTTTATCACAATTGCAGAATATGGACAATTTTCGGTGCTAAAATTGTCTTTTTTGAAATTTTCGAAAAAGAATCCGAATTTAAATAATCTTCTGGGATCTTGGAACTCTGAGGTGACAAATATTGTTAATGAAAGTGAAGAGTGTGAATATGATCAACATTTGAATTTAGTAGATCTTGAAGAAAGAAGGAAATCATGTTTTTATACAACTAAAATCCAAAAATGTAAGTAAATGTTAGTTCTTAATAAACTAATACTTAATAAGCGCCTTTAATATAAAATAAAGTAGAAAAATTCACAATATTTCCGAATTTTTTACAGTAAATATATAATTTTGTTTAGCACTTTTACACCTAAATTGTTTTCAAGTCATTTTTATTTATTCGCTTTCGTGTCTTTTTGATTGAAATTTTGTAATCGAAATATCGACCACTTTTTGACAAAAATAGAATATTAAAAATGCAATAGGAAAACTCTGCCTAATGAAAATGCAAGTTTGAATGGTTGACTATTACAAACAGGCAGAATTTATCGTCCTCTTAATATTTCTATTCTAATTTAATGTACTATTTATTTGCCAAATAGAATCAACTAAATTCTGACCACTTTCCGATCAGCTAATTAAATGAAACTTTGTGCCTGATGTTATAATTGTTTCTTAAATGATGCAGACAAAAATTATACATAATAATTTTATCGCTAATTGGATATCTGCAAGTGAAGTCATCACAGGTAAACCTTGGCATTTGTCAATTCAGGAGCCAATCAGGTTCGATACACACGCGTGACGCTGCTTACAAGTATCCAATTAAATTTGATTTAAATCACGTGGTTAGGCATAATAATTTGACTTCTCCTATAGTTTCAAGTACCGAATTGTAATTTTGAGAACCGTTCTACATTAACTAACAAACACAAATTTGAAAATAAAAATTAATAAAAAATTTTTTTAAAGTTTGTGTGCAGTAAAGTTCTAATTATGTTAAATTTTTTTCCACCTAAATTATCTTTACTATTTTTTTTCTTTTCCAATCCGCTTTTGGGTTTTATGAGGTTTATCTTGCATTCCAAATTTTGATAACTTTTCGATTAAAAAAACTTTTCGACAAAAAATATAACCAGAGCTCTGTGACTGATGACGATGCAAGTTACAATTTATTCCAGGTAGAATTTTTCGTCACTTCATTGCCAAATACTTAATAAATTTTATCGTCAACCAATATCTTACAAATCTAGATAGCTGGTGCTGTGTGTCTGATGCCTGTATGAGTTACAATTGTTTGAACTGAACTGAAAAGAAATCTAATGAAATGAAAAATTTTTTAAAAATAAGCTTTCCAAGTAAAATAAAATGGAAGAAACAATTTTATTTTTATCAAACAAATAAAGAAAAAGGGATAACGCATGATTTTAGTGACCGACTTCCCTCACCATCGAAAATTTATCCCATGTCTTTCAAAAGTGATCTTTATTTTTTATTTTATTTTTTTTGAGGTTTGGCAAACGTAAAATTATTCTATTCTTTTTTTTTCTCCTACTTAAAAAATATATTTATTAATTTTATTTCATTATCTGTTTCATTTGAATCAAAAAAATAAATTAAAAAGAAATTCTTTATATTTCTTTTACAAATAAACAATTTATCAACCCATGAAACTAAAAAATGAATACGTTTATAATGTTTACATTATCTCAAGGCGTTATTATACACCGAAGAGCCATTACATTATGACCACCCTCCATTTATTAAAATTTTCTCGCCCAGGTTTTCACGGTTTCTCGCCCAGGAACAATGTTTTCATGGGGCACATTAGGACCCATAATCCTCATAGAACAATCTCTGACGTCTGTAAGCTACTTGAACATAGTTACAGACCAGGTTCACCCATTCATGGCAACAGTTTTTCTTGAGGGGGGATGGTGTTTACCAACAGGATAATGAACCATGTCATAAGGGTCGAATCGTCATGGATTGGTTCGAGGAACATCCCAGTGACTCTCAAGTCATGTCTTGGCCCCCAAATTCACCTGACCTTAATCCAATAGAGCATTTGTGGTCCTACTTGGAAAACCAAATTCGTGCTGCCACGCTACCCCCTCGCAATGTGAGGGAATTGCAGGACCAGTTGGTGAGCGCTTGATACCAGATACTTCAGACTACCTATCAACACCTTGTGGAATCAATGCCACGGCGGGTGCTAGCAGTTTTGAGGGCTAAAGGTGGTCCTACATGACATGTTATTAGCAGGGTGGTCATAATGTAATGGCTCTTCGGTGTATTTGCTTGAGTCAAAAATTAGCATTTGTTTTTCAATTTTCATTCAGTATTTTATAAATAAATAAAGCATAAAAATATAAATATGTAGTATATAATTTTTTTATTATTTCTAACATGTGTTTTTATGTTACCGTTTCAACAGTTTGTGAAATAATGGCCAAAGTACTAAAATGTTTTTGCTTGTTTACAAACTCGGAGAAGGTATTGGATGTAAAAGGTTCGACAAAACATTTCTCCTGCATTCATGGAATACGCTTTATCAGCATGGCTTGGGTTGTACTTGGTCATACCTATATACACAACATAAGCATCTTTGGTATGTGTCTTTATCTTATCTGTTGTTTACTTTTAGTCGTGATATATTTTTTCCAATGGCCACCCGATTGACACTCGTCATTCAGGTATCTGTAGGGCAGATTTGTGGGACACTCTTTCATCGGCACCATATTAGGTGGGCCAACGGTAAGATCAGATAGTACAGAGAATGAAAGAACATCCAAACCTTGTCCGGGATTCGAATCCAGGACCTTTTTGATCTGAAGTCAGCTCTCTTACCACTCGGTTCTGATATTAATTCACTTAAGAACGGCATCACACATAATATTATTTGAAAGAAAGAAAACATTTATTTTCCGATAACCATTTCCGGAAGAGCAAATTCCAGTTGAAAATTTTAGTTAGGTAGCACATTTTAGACAGTGAAATTTGAGTGAAGAAACATACTTTAGCTCATTGTTGTTTGAAGAATAGTGGTTGCTAAAAAAAGCTTGAATTTTATACGCAAATGGTTTTATATTTCTAGTGGTTCGTAATAATTTTGGTTTGAGTTTTGCCAGACTGGGCACACTGGGCCGGCAAGGGTAGAATTTTTGGATAATTAAATTAAGAATAGTTTGAATTGTTGGTTGTTTGAGCTCTATGAAAACAGTAGTTACTAGAATCTTGTAAAACGCACTGCTAGGAATGCAGTGACCAAGAAAATAAACGGACCACCCTGAATAACTTTTGATCTAATGAACAGATCTTCCTGTTCTAGGACTCAATCTTAACGCTTCAAAGGACACTTCAAATATGCTAATTAACTAATGCAAAAGATATTTAAGTTACGAAATCAGATACAAAAATGCACTTTCTCTGAACAAATATATTTTGTTTTTGACGGTCATGGATTTTGTTTTGATCCCTTAAAACATGGAAGAAGCCGCAATATGAGAAACAAAGTAGTCTCTTTTGTTTGACGAGGAGAGCGATCCAAAATTTAGAACCCTTGATGCCAAATTTACTTTTTGCTTATTTCGCTATATCTCAAGAATTTCTTAAGCGAATTGAAACATTTTTGATAACAAAATATGAAAATTTGCTTGTCCAAACATAATTCCATGCGAAAAATAACTTTTAGTAAATAATTTAATATTATTTAATATTATGTATTATTTTATATTTAATCACAGTCGAAATTGTTTTTTGAATAGTAAGGTATAGAATTTCTTACATCATTTTAAAGAATGTGAATTTCTATGGCAAAATACAAAATTTAAGTGAAATCGGTGGAATAGTTATTGAGAAATCGAATTTTAAATATTTGACTTTTTTAAAATTCGATTTCTCAGGAACTATTCAATCGATTGCGCTAAAATTTGGTATTTTGACATGTAAAATTATGTTCTTTAAAATGATGTAAGAAATTGTGTGCCTTACAATTCAAAATATTTTCGACTAGTATTAAATAAAGTAATAAAAAAATAATAAAAAATAATAAATATTTACTAAAAATTATTTTTTGCATGGATCTTTGGAGAAATGAATTTCATGATTATGCGCAAAATTTTTTCAATTTGTTTAAAAAGTTCTCGATATATGGGAAAATATTCAAAAAGTAAAATTAACAGTAAGGGGCTCAAACTTCGGAACGCTTTGTTGACCAAACTATTGGGACCGTATATTTCCGAGATTGCCGTTACCCCCAATTATTTTCGAGTCAGAAAATCAAATCTGTAGAAAAAAAGGTATGTTTATTCATAAAAAGTACGTTTTTGTGTCTGATTTCGTAACTTAAAATATTGTCTGTATTAATATATTATAGTACATTTGAGGCTATTCTCTCGAGCTATTAAGACTGAATCCTATAACATGAAGCGATCCGATCATTATATCAGAACGTGGTCTATTTACTTTTTTTGCGTATTGTGCTTGTATTAACAAACTATGAAAAATTATAACACTTTAAAATAAGAAATAATCATTTTCAGAAAATCAAGCTATACTTGGAATGATTGAAACCTAAAGATTTTTTTTATTCCTTTCTTAAGAGAAATTTTAAAATCTTGCAATTTTCAATTTAACCTATTGTGATATTGTGAACCAAAATAACAAGCACGGTGTGAATAAAAGAAAAACGAATTACCATGAATAACTTTTGATCTATAATGATTGGATTCTCACGCATTAGGGATCAATCTTAATGGCCCGAGGAACTCATCTCAATCATGCAAATTAATTAGTTCGGATGACATTTTAAACTACGAAATCAGACGCAAAAACTTACTTTCCCTGAATTTGGATGCTTAACCCTCAAATTATAGGGGGTAACCGAAATCTGGGAAACATGTTTCTAATAATCTGGTTATAGGAAAGCGGTCCAAAGTTTGAACTTTCTAAAGTTAATTTTATTTTTTGTGTATTTCATCATATTTCGAGAACTTTTTAGGTGAGCTGAAAAATTTTCACTCACAATTATAAAATTCTCTTCTTCAAATTCAATTCCTCGCAGGAAATAATGTTTAATTGTTACTTACTATTATTATTAATACAGTGAAACTTCTCCTAAAGGCCACCTCTACTTAAGGGCCACCTCTATTAAGGGCCAATATTTTGAGGAACGAAAATTTTCCCTATAGACATAATGTTAATTTTCCTCCCATTAGAGGGCCACATTTTCCTGACTACCTCCAATAAAGGCCATTTTTTTAAAACAAAATTTCTCGAAAAAGCCATTATTTTACATTTTTCTTCTCATAAAGGCCATAAATCTAAGCAGGTGTGTCCAATTCTTTAACTAAAAGATAAGAGTTCAGGAATACCAAACACCTGTACTTTCAAGAAAGAAGGGGGGGTAGGGGGAGGATTTAATACAATGAAGACTCAGAATCTTTTCCATAAGTGAGAAAACAGGTGTTCATCACACTCTGTTTGACCTTTCAACTTCCCTTTTATGCTGAAAAATTTTGAGCATTGGGGGAGGAACTTGACCTTTAGTTGTGGGTGCACAAAGGATAACAGGTTTAAGCCTTTGTACTCTTTTGATAGTAAGAAACTAGAGTCCTCATTTACTATAAGTGTGAAGGCATATTGAAGTACAGTTTCGTACACTAGAAATTTTATGCTCAGGCACAAGTGAAATTAAAAATCATGGCACCTAAACCAAGCAAAAGATTACATTTGGATTTGAGTGACAAAATCAAAGTTCTTAATTATCACGATCAAGGAACATCTGCAAGAAAATTGGCTTCACAGTTTAATTGCAGCAAGAATCAAATAAACAATGTTGTTAAAAACAAAGATAGCTTACTGAAAGAATATGAAGATTTTAAAAATCGTGGGATAAAGAGAAATGAAAAGTTCTGTGATATAAATGAAGCTGTAATTCAGTGGTTCAGATGTGCTAGGACTAAAAACATTCCATTAAGTGGTACTTTAGTGAAAGAAAAAGCCATTCAGAATGCAGAATCACTTGGTGTAGGAGACTTTTGTGCAAGCAACGGATGGTTAAATAAGTTTTGTAATAGAAACAATATTGTTTTTAAAACATTATGCGGTGAATCAGCTAATGTTGATAAAGATTTGTGTCAAGACTGGAAATCAAGGCTTCGAATCATTCTGGCAGGCTATGAAGATCGTGATGTTTATAACTTAAATGAGACAGGACTTTTTTTCCGTGCCATACCTACCAAAAGTTTAGTTGAGAAAGCAGAAGAGGCCAAAGGAGGAAAACAAGCTAAACAGAGGCTCACTGTGTGTTTTTGTGCTAATGCTGCTGGTGAAAAGGAAAAGCCCATTGTCATTTGGCACTCCAAGAAACCTCGTTGTTTTAAAGGTAAAGATTTATCACAAATGGGAGTAAAATATCATCATAATAAGAAGGCATGGATGACCATGGAAATATTTAAAGATTGGTTGATTAGTTTTGACAATAAAATTACAAATCAAGGCAGAAAGTGATTCTTTTTTTGGATAATGCACCATGTCACTCGTTTTACGAAAACTTGAAAAGTGTAAAGCTTCAATTCTTGCCTCCAAATACTACGTCTGAAATTCCACCTCTAGACCAAGGAGTTATACGCTGCTTTAAATTAGAATACCGACGTTTTGTTTTGCGAAGACTCCTTTCTCTTATAGATTGCGAATAAAATTCAACACAAATCATTCAATCTATAACAGTATTAGATGCCATTCGATGGATTAGACACGCCTGGGAAAATGTAAAAGGACAGACAATTGTAAATTGCTTTAAAAAATGCGAGCTAAGTAATACAGCTTTAGAAGCCACTATCGATGCAGCTGATTTAGAAAATGAAGTGATTGAACTTTCAAAAGCTGCTGCAATTCAATATGACCCAAATTCAGATGAATATGAAAATGGGCTAGAATGTTACAATGATTTATCGGAAGATTGGGAGAAAAGATTTATAGATGATTTAGATACAGGTAAAACATTAATATTTATTGTTTTAAGTTTTAAAAAAATAAAATACATATTTTTTTTTAAAACTTATTTGTTCAATTTTTTCAGGAGTTCAGTCTGATTCAGATAATGAGAATGAGTCCCCCGTGCCATATTTATCAAACCAAGAAACGCTAATAGAAGTAAATAAACTGATATCCCAATCCAAGGCATTAATAAATGATGCAAATTTAACTAATTTGTTTTATAGAGTTAAGGAATCATTAGAAACTAAAATTGCTTGCGAAAAATTTTTAAAAAGTAAACAAACTTCAATTGAAATTTTTTTAAAACATGTATGAAAACTTAAAATGTTAATAAACAGTTTTTTTTCTACATAAATTTTGATTTCCTCACTTTATTTTTTGGTCACTCCCATTTAAGGGCCACCCCTCATAAGGGCCAATTTTCAATGGAACGACAGGTGGCCCTTACCGAGAGGTTTCACTGTATTTTTAATTTTATTTAAAAACAGTTGAACAGTTTTTGAATTGTAAGGTACATAATTTTTTTGCATCTCTTTCAAGAATGTAGTTCATATGGTAAAATACGAAATTTGAGCAAAATCGGCCCAATGGTTCCTGAGAAAAAAGCGTATAGTTAAAATTTGCTTTCTCGGGAATTAAAATCAAACTAGATATATTTATTTAGAGAAAGTACGTTTTTGTGTCTGATTTCGTAACTTAAAATATCCTTTATTTCAGTTTCAAAATCTTCTGTACTAACTAATTATCATGTTTGACATCATCCCTTCGAACCATTAAATTTGAGTCCTAGTACGTAAAAATCCGATCATTAGATCAAAAGTTATTCAGGGCCATTCGAACAAAAAATTTTCCGTATTGTGCTATGGAAAAAAAATCATCTTGTGTTACTTTTGTTTTAATAAGTAATCGGATTTTCACACGCATTCGAGAAGCAATAAATATTTTAATTTCATTGATGGTTTCGAATGGAAGAACTAAATGATTTGAAAAAGTGACCTTCAAATATGCTAACCATTCAGAGTTAATTAAGTTACGACGCCAGACGTCAAGGCCGTAGCCAGGTTTTTTTTTCGGGGGGGGGGATATGGTAAGAAGCAAGGACTGTTTCAGACATGCAAAGTAGGGGAAAACATTGTAACAAATATTGTTTATTCTGTTGTTTGCAAAAGTCAAACTAGTAATTAAAAATATTACATAATAATTATTTTTCAATTAATATTACATAATAATTACAATCAATGTGTAAGCAAAGTTTACAAAGACATGCGATTCAAATTTTTCGATTACTTTTTTAGGACAAACCGGAATATTTCGAAATATGCTTAATAAAGTTAGCTAATAAAAGGTTTGATTCGACAGTTCTTGTTTTTCTTTTTACTGAGAGGCTCAAGGAAGGACTAAAAAGTTTGAATCCCAGAATTTCGGGGGGGGGGATTTGTCCCGACGGTCCCCCCCCCTGGCTACGGGCCTGCCAGACGTGAAAACATACTTTTTTATGAACAACCGTACTTCTTTTTTGATTTTTAAGGAAGATTTGAATTTTTGGCCATCCAATCAATGGGGTTGTTGCAATCTGGGAAATATGGTCTCAATAGTTTAGACATGAATGGCCAAAAATTTGGAAACCTTAATGCTAATTTAATTTCTGTTAATTTTCATTTCACTTTAATATTAGTTCAATGTTTCATCAATCTCGGCTTTTTAAAAAATTTTTTTAATGATAATCGGAGATTTTTGTTTACATTTGTAAAGCTAGTTTATCGAAAGAAAAAAAAATCTAAAAACATGTTTCAGTAATTTTCGAAAAAAAAAAAAAAAAAAGAAAAATCATTGAGGACTGAAAACTTCAATACATATTTTTTCTTTGAATTTTATAATCCAGAAGATGTTACTCGAATTTTTTTTAAAAATTTGTAGATTGTCATATAAAATTTCCTAGTTTAAAATGATGTAATGATATATCTGAAAGTTGGTCTCAATTATAAGGCAAGCTTTTATTTCTTTTAAAACATATTACCTGAACTCAAAAAGCCAAGAATCAAGTTTTATTTTTCATTTTATTATTAAAATTTTTTATTATTATTATTGAAGAAATTGCCAAACAAAAGAGAGAAGTAGTTAAGGGTCGCTGGATTGGAAAATCGCGCCCTGGCCCGATAGCTCAGTTTCGAAACGGGCTGATTTATAAATAAATAATCTTAATAATATATTTTATTTGATCTTTCTCATCGTCAGTTTAAGTTTATAATTTTGCATATTTTGGTCGTTTACAACCGTAATAAATTTTAGATTTTAGTGACCTCGGGCATAAATAAATCCTATCGATGTCAGTCTCGGACTTTAAGAAAATGAGGCCAAAATCACCTGTAATAAAGCGCGAAACTGACTTTGTCTACGTATTTTGAATTGAATAACTTTACCTCCTCACTAAACATAGAAGTTTTAAAGATTTCATTTTAAGCATATTTTAACATTTAGTATTACATATTTTAATACTTTTTTTAGGGAATTACGTTGATCTATTGCATGGAATCGATAACTTACCATTTCAAGTCATAGTTCAAGGAACATTTTCAGTTGATACTTTTTTTCTTATTAGGTGAGACATTGCAAATTATTATAAAACTTCAGTGCATGTTGCATATGTAGGCTGTGTATCACTGTAACAAAATGTAAGCTCTGATAATCAGATGAACTGTTCAATACAGATTTAATGAAATTTTCACACTGTACTAATTTATCAACTCTAATAAAGTTATATTTTTAAACTGCTGAATATCAAACAATATTTAAAATTTCAAAATATTAGTGAAAAATTACTCTACGTAAAAATTCGGTTACAGTTGAGCTATGCATTTCATTTGGTATTCAGCGTGCTTTTGTATTCATCGATTTGCTTTATACACGGTCAGTCTAGATATTCTAATTGTACATTTTATTTTTTTTATTTCCAATGAGCTGCACAATCGGTCTTGCCGATGAGCAGACTTAGTGCGTTCTCCAGAGTTGGTATCCACTCTTTCAGGACCACCACAATGGGTGAGATACCGTTGGTCATGTTAATTTGGACGTCTAGTTTCTGCCACACTAGATGGCAGCACCGAGACTCTATTTGGATGCTAAAGTGCACTAGGAATTTAATTTTGCCGGAAATGCCAAGAGCCAATAAGGCACTCCAGGGATCTTTTACATGCCGCATAATCATACGACATGGCCGCTGAGGATTTTCTGCATCCCGAAAATCCGGTGTCTGGGCCGGGGATCGAACCCGCAGACTTGGGCTCAGAAGGCCGACTACAAACCAACTGCGCCACCCAGCCACTCTAATTGTAAATTTCATAACCACTTTTCTATACCTAGACTCTACGCATTGGTATCTGTAAATTCTAAAAATTATATGATCATACGTAGCTATCATACACTCATGGACAAAAAAATTAGCTCACCAAGAAGGAGTCGTCAAAATGAAACGAAATTTTACATACGTAATGACTACTTTGATATAAGTAAATGATTAGAAAATCAAAGAGTCCCGCAGTGGACTGATAGTTAATACACGGTTCCCAGCAGATCACCGAAGTCAAGCATCACTGGCTACGATCACTGCGCGGGTGGGTGACCTCTTGGATCAGTCTGCGAAGGGACCGAGGGTGTGCGGTATTGGTCCTCGTCAGGGGCCCCCATCAGGAGGGAAGGTGGGTGCACGATGCGCCCACTATAAGCTTGGGGGGGGATTTTTACACTAAATAAAACGAATAGTTTGGGGGGGGATTTAGAATTTGCCCAAGAGCTTGGGGGGGATGGGGGCCACTGGTCCTCGTTAAACTGTGCTACCGTAAAGTGCTCGACTTCGCGCGCTGGTCGTCAGGCTACCGAAGCGGGGGTGCCATCCCCTCCGCAGAGGATCAAAATTGTGATGGCATGTCTTCGGATCATCCACCGGGATGTTTCTCAGACCATCGCCAATAGCCCATTGTGCAGCTCTAGTGCGACGTAAATTAATAACAACAAATCAAAGAAAAACGATAATCTTTGATTTTCTAATCATTTACTTATATCAAAGTAGTCGTTACGTATGTAAAATTTCGTTTCATTTTGACGACTTCTTCTTGGTGCGCTAATATTTTTGTCCATGAGTGTATTTCAGAAGTTAGTGGTGATTTGTAATAGACATCCTATATTATACAATACCGTTCTCAGATAATTTAAAGGCGCTTTTTATAAAAATAATTCAGGAAAACAGATTTCTTTATTAAGTTTCAATTCTAAATGTATAAGACTATTTAAGATAGTTATTTAAAAAATTAAAACATACTCTTCATCAGTTTTTTATATAAATTTATTTATGGCGTGCAAACATATACTTTTGTGTAGAAAATTTTAATTTTTAATTATTAGCCCATAGTTTATAATAGTATAGCAATTATGAAGAGTATGTTTCATAAATTTTTAATGATTATCTAATATATATTGATCATATTGTTCGAGCTGATTTAGCAAATACTGAATAAAGTTTTCGGATGTTTGATATTGATAGAAACGTGGTGATTTTATTTGACTTGTCAACTCATAATGAGTAAGATAAAAGTTGAATGTTTGATTTATAGCTTTTATATTTTTTTCATGCATTCTTTTAAGTTCATTAAGTAATGCATACTTTAATGTTTCAGTGGATTTTTACTTGCATACATTTACTTTGAAGAAGCAGACTCAAAAAACGGTGACATTAGTTGGATAGGGATCATTATTCATCGTTTAATAAGGTATGTTCCAAATACAATAAAAACAAGCATCAAAAAGTGTTACTAGTATTAATATGCACTTTAAATTGTATATGAATAAAAAAGTTTACAATATTTAATTATTTTTCTTTCTTTTCTTCTTATTTTTATAATTTCTCAATCTAGAATTTGACACAGAATCAAAATTGTTGCAGTATCAGTTGAATACCAAACCATACAGTTTGGTAATAATATTGATGTTCAAAATGTTTGGTTTGCCAGCATTCTCTTTGCAACGAATTTGATAAATATTTCTTTTGATTTACTTTATAACTAATTTTTTAAAAAGAGTTCTTAATGTATAAAACTTTAAAAAGCTCTAAAAAATTGAGGAAAAAAAATTTTACGATCAAAATTTATCATAAATAATTCTAAATTATATGAAGCATTTCAAAATATTTTTGAAGTTTTAACTGACTTCTTACCTCAACTCAAACTTTCAACTGTTCTCAGATTGGAACCATATTTTCTAGATTGTGGCTAATTTCCTTAATTTGAAAATTAAGAATCCAAATGCATCGAAAAAAAGGAATGTTTCTTCATTTAAAATACGTATTTGTGTCTGTTTTCGTAATCTATAATATCGCCTGCATTATTCAATTCGCATATTTAATATAAGGCCTCGAACTATTAAGATTGAGAAATCGAAAATTTACTCAAAATGTTTTTTTTTCGAGCATTGTACAGTAAGCAAAAAAAAAAAAAAAAAAAGGAAGGAAACCTTTAATAACATTCGATTCACTGATCGGATCATCACGTTTTGGATTCAATCGTTTTGACTCAAGGGGGTAAACTCAAATTTACTAATTAATAAGTGCAAACGATATTTTAAGCTACGAAATCAGACACAAAAATGTTCTTTCTCTGAATAAACATACTTTTTTTTCAATGGATTTGGATTTTTAACCCCGAAAATATAGAGCCGCAATCTGGGAAATATAGTCCCCATAGTTCGGTTAGGAGAGCGATTCAAGGTCTGGAACCCTTAATGTTAATTTTACTTTTAGCGTATTTCTTCCATATCTCTAAAACTTTTTTAGCGAATTGAAAAGTTTTTGCACTCAGATATAAAATTCGTTTATCTAAAGATTATTCCATGCAAAAAATAAATTTTAGTACATATTTATTATTTTATTAAATAATAGTAGAGTTGGAAATCATTTTAAAGTATGTAATTTTGCATGGCAAATGCAAAATCTGAGCAAAATCGGTAGAATAGTTCTTGAAAAATCATTCTTTAACAGACTGACTTTTTTTAAACTTAATTTCTCAAGAACTATTCAACCGAATTTGTTCAAATTTTGCATTTTGCAATGTGAAATTATATTCCTTAAAATGGTGCAAAAAAATTTTATACTTTACAATTCAAAATTTTTTCGACCATTCTGAAATAAAATAATGAAAAGTAATAAATGTTTACTTAAAGTTATTTTTTACATGGACTTATCTTTGGATAAACGGATTTTATAATTGTGTGCAAACATTTTCAGTTTTCTTAAAACGTTTTCGAGATATAGCTAAATACGCAAAAACTAAAATTAGGGGTCAATATTTTCCTGATAGCGGTCTCCCCCTATATTTTAGGGGTCAAAAATCCGAATCCGTTGAAAAAAAGTATGTTTATTCAGAGAAAGTGCGTTTTTGTGTTAGATTTCCTAACTTAAAAAACAACATCTGCACTTATTAATTAGCATATTTGAGGTCAACCCCTCGAGCCACTAAGAGTGACTTCTAAAACAAGAAGATCCGATCATTAGATCAAAGGTTATTCAAAATGGTCCCTTTTTTGCGCACTGTACATTTGTGTATAAATGCGCAGGTGTTGTATGATAGGAAAATGTTTTTACTACGCAACAGCAATTTTAGAAAATTCTAAATTAGTCAAATTACTGCTATTTAAAAAAAAAAGAAAAAAAAATCGTGTGCATGTATAATTTACACAATTTAATTAAAGCGAATATTATTATTTTTTAAATCATACATGTGCTAAAAACATTTACTAAGCTGGTTACTGTACTTTTTTTTACAATTTTTTATGTATTTATTATATTATAATACGGTTTTCCAAGAATATAGATAATGCTTAAAAATATCTATAGCGTTTCTTTATGACAGAGGAAAGGTGCTAAGAGTAATTTTATGACTTTGAGGTGCTAAGAGTAATTTTAGGAAATAATTCACTGTTCCAGAGAAATATTATGAAATTTTTTTTGTCGCCAAAAGAAAGTTTCATAGGGAATTTATTGATTTTTCCCGGACGACACCAGATCTTGCTCTACGTCTGCCTGATAATTTATTTGCCTGAGAAGAAAATTTCCCTCAACGGCCTAAACTGTTCCTTTTTGAGTGGGGCCACTTCCAGCAGTTGAGAAGCGAGAAAAATAATTTAACACCAGATGTAAGAGCCGATTTAGCAGTTCTGTGTACAGGGGTTAACCCATTTGAGAGTAATAAAATTAATACCAAACTAAAATTACGAATTTTGAAATTAATATGATTTTTTAAAAGGCAAGCGAAGCTTAAGTGTTCCTTCACTGGTTAGTTTACCCTAGTA
The DNA here is from genome assembly GCF_982258835.1 of Parasteatoda tepidariorum. Lineage (NCBI taxonomy): Eukaryota > Metazoa > Arthropoda > Arachnida > Araneae > Theridiidae > Parasteatoda > Parasteatoda tepidariorum. The sequence continues at coordinate 35,917,676 of NC_141762.1, read as the reverse complement.
TAAGTTTTTGAATAAGAATTACCAAAGCTAACCTGATATATCTGCTACTAAATCAAATCTAAATACATTGTCATTTTTACGAGGGCTCTGAGTTTGATCCTGGCAACCGAATAAACAACCGGTGTGTAAACGTAGCCACGTGGAGGAAAGTCCTCTCGTTGGTTGCAGTATGGAATGTCGGAGGTACCAACTCCGGCTGTGCTCGATAACTAAACCTTTTCGCAATAGTTTTTCATTTTTGAGAAATAAATCCGAGGAGTCTCATTCAATAAACGACGCGAAACGGAAATTAAACCGTTTTATTTTATAAAATTTGTTTTTAAAGCTGAAAAAATAAATATTAAATTTAAATGTCTTCTTTTAAATAGGATCACTCCTGTGTATGCCGTCTTAATTGCTTTTAATGTAACGATGTTTAAGTACATAGGAAAAGGACCTTTTTGGGAAGAAGATTCGGATGTTGATATTTGTAGAGAGAATTGGTGGTGGAATTTACTGTATATCAACAACTTCCTTCCTTTAGAATCAATGGTAAGGAACTTCTAGAATTACTTCTAATATGTATTTGACAATATTTTAAGTTTTTTTCTAAAATTCGATAGAAAAAATTATTCATTTTTGGAAAAAATTAATTTTAGTGTTTACGATTGATTTTGTTACTTTAAATTCAAAAAATGGCTTCTTTATTTCTTTTCAGTGCGTCACGTGGACATGGTATCTTGCTGATGACATGCAATTTTTTGTCGTGGGTACATTCTTATTGAGCATATTATGGAGGTAAATGATGTAATGTTTTTATTTAAATGGTAATGGGGGAAAGAATTAATTTTTAAATTATAATTGTTTTGACTTTTTTTTTGTAATGGAAAGTTAAATCAGCATTTTAATGCTGCGATATTTAGTTATTGAGTGGTTAGTTTTCAATTTCTTTTCTAAATACTTTAGTAATTACTATTTTATTACCTCCCGACATTAAGCAACTGAATTGATTCAATATATAGTTGCATCTATGTTCAACTCCGTAGCCTTGAAATTTTGAACCGAATCCAGAAGACGACAGAACTTTTGGATCAAGCATCAAGAAGACACCATACAACGGGAGAAACTTTAATTGCAAATTCTCCTTCCCCTCCATTACTAATTTAAAATTTAAAGTATAGAAAAAGTGAGTTCAGACAAACCTAGAGTGAGTCATGAAGCTTCAAATACTGAAAAGGAATTTTTAAAATATCAAATTCAAAATAAATTTTGAGAAGATAACTTAGGATTACGCAATGGAGAAGTTCTCTTCAAATAATTTGTTGAAATTTTGATATTTAGAAGTTTCTTTTTCTTCAAAAATTGAAATTTTATGGCTTACTTTAGATTTGCCAGAACTGTTTCTCATGGTTAACCAGACAACAAGGAAATTCTAACCCATGATCTATCAGGTCTGTGTTGTCAGTACGAGTCAGGAGCAATGTACGATTTGATCAGCCACTGTTGGGGTTCACACCGGGATCCCTCTTTGGCAGGTGAGCTTTCTTTCAGCCATCCTGGCTCATTTAAGCAAGTTTTTGAAGACTAACTTAGGAATGTACAGAAACAACAAGAATCTGATTATTAAACCTCTTTTTCTTTTTAATACAGCCTTATTTAGTCGCCGCAGCTAAACTAAGCAAACAATCAGAAATAAAAATCTTGTTATACTTGTCTGTTATATTGTGTTTGAGAGCAAGATAGTAATATATATATCTTTTTTTTTCACTTTTCTAATTCCTTTTTTTTTCAGATGGCGTCGTACAGGTTTGCTCATATGTTCCTTATTGTTATTAAGTAGTTGGATATTAACTTGGTACATAAGTTACTATTACAATCTTGTTCCTTTATTTTGGGGTCTGTCACAATCTACTGATTTCAAAGAATATAAAAATAGGTGAGAGTTTTAAGTTCTCCATTATTTTCATCTCAATAAACATACATGCAAGTTTAATTTTTTTCCCTGACCTTATTTATTGTTTTGACACCAGACAAAACATAAGGACAAAAGTATAGTTCGTTCACCAGAAGTTGGCACTTGGCTCCACCTCCTCGGACGCAGAGTTCATTTCAGAGCAGGAGTCAGAGGAGAAACATCTCCGTGCTTGAAATTGAGACAACCCTTAATGCGGGCCAAACACAAACAGTAAATTCTATTATACCTTTCGTTACTCAAGCTAATTTAAAATATTTAAAACTCCTGTTTTCCCTGAAGAATGTCTCAAAAAGGACAAACTATTCACTCAAAAGAGAGAAATATCGTTAAATTTATGAAATATTCAATGTTAAAAAAATGCACATAAAGATTGCGAAGTAAACATTTTTGTCATACGATCGCCAAATAGCAACCTTTTTCAGGATCGTTCACATTCTTCTAAAAGTAGCGAAATAGTATCATCGGATATCACGGGATGAAGGCGGTGCCAAGTCCTAACTCCTGGCAAACGAACTATATCTGTGGTGCCAAATCTTAATATCGCAGTGGAGGAGGGGATTTGTAGCTGTCTATTAGAAATTTTTTTTTAATTTAATAGTTTTTAATTTTGATGTAACAATTCATTTATCATAAAGAAGTATAAATTATTGCCTAGCATTTGTGGTGGTTGGTTAGCGAAAAAATCAAAGGTAGAGATTCCTTTGTAATATTAATATTTCCCTTCCTTTTATCTATGTTTTAAGTTACCTTAATATATATACAGGGATTCCAACTACTACGCATTTTGCATAACATTTTATAAAGTAGTACGGCAGTTCCCAAATGGTGTTCAGCTGAGCCCTATAATTCCGTGGAAGGGTCACAGGGGTTCGAAAGTTAATCGTTGTAATTTTTTTTCCGGACCTGCTAAGATTTTCGAAGCATGTAATTAAATTTATATCCAATTAATAATCCAATATTTATTTAATATTTTCATTATTTTATGAAATTATTTTATTGAAATGCTCGCGAAGAAAGAAATTTCAAAACAATGTTTTTTTTTCTCTAATTGAATGATTTAGGAAAAGAATATATGGCATTTGTGAAAATTCCATCAACATTTCGATTCGCATAAAAATAACTAAATTCTACAATGAAGAAGCACGTTTCTCTGAAAACCATTCTCAACCTTTTATTTTCTTCCTTTTTCGTTTTTATTTTAATGGAAACCATATTTCAGCTCATTCATTTTTCTGTTGATTCATGCACTAAATTCAAATTGAGAACCAGCCTTAAGATGCCACACTAGACTCTGTGGAATTCAACTGTCTGACACAAAAAAACCAATTTTAAGATAAAATAAATAAAACTATGTGTAAGAATCGTCGACAATAGATGGCGCTGCGAGATACGAAAAAACTTAAGAAAAGAAAAGAAGCTGGGGGGTTCTCTAGCTTGGTGTGAGAAGACTGGAATGTTCTATGATGGAGCGCGAAGTTTCATCGATTATGTGATTAATTACTATTATTTTCTATATACTTCATGTTTGTGCCGTGGCATAAGTATGCATCTAAATAAAATCGTTTATGCCAAGAAAGGTTTATGGTGAAATCATTTCACATTGAAAAATCTGAAAAAGAACCTGCGAAATATTACTGGCGCAGCCGCCGAAGATGATGCAGAACCAAAAACCAGGTGAGAGCTCACTTTATATTTGTAAATGTATGCTCCCATAAATAAGTAATTATAATTATTTGGGCGAAAATTATGCAAAATGGAAATTAAATGTTTGTGTTCCGACATGGAACATTAATTTAGTTTACTCGTCAGAGTACGAACACGCCAGTGTTCTAAAGTGAATTCTTTTACTCGCCAGAGTACGTAGATAGCATATTTCTAAAAAGAATTTGGTTGTTCTTGTTGTTTTGATTTTTGTCCCAGATAATTGAAAATTTTATTTCATTATATTGAATTTATTGTGGTTTTTAAGTTCTGTTTTAGAAATTGTTGGAAGCACGCCAGTGCACAACATATAGCGTGGTATCGTAATTGAAAATTTTATTTGATAAAATTGAATTTATTGTGGTTTTTAAATTCTGTTTTGGAAATTTTTGGAAGCAGCATAAAATATAACATTGCAATCGTATTTCGAAAATAAAGAATGCTGAATGATCTATTATTTATATCAACTAAGATTTATTAAACCAAACAAAAAAAAAGCATAGGTTGTATCAAATAACGGAATATAATTTGGCGTCAACCAACCTTGGAAGTCTCATTCTAAAACGATTGGTTTGTTTCTTTTATTTTTGCATAAAATGTTTTTTTTTTTTATTTCTGAAAGAAGAGGCAAGTGTCTTTTAATAAGAAAAAAAAATACAAAACTGAGTTTGTTTTATTCTATTTGATTATTTTGATATTGAATTGTATCATTGTTGAATTTTTTTATACGTATGATATATTTTGTTTTCGTACATTTTTAATGAGAAATTTATACGAAAGTTATTTATAAATTTCTTATCGCATTTAATGATTTAAAATATTCAGTTAAAGTTTTCATTCTCACGTAGAATTTGATTTTTGTTCTAAGAATAATTATTTTGGTTAAAATAATTTTTATGTTTTGAATTTGTGAACTTGTAGGAAAGTATATATTATATCTAGTGTAAACAAAGTATTGATTTAAAATGTTCATAAGTATTAAGGTTTATTATATAAGGTTTATTATATAACAAATCGATAACTGAATATTACAAAGTATTCTCAGTATTTTGAGGTTGTTAATTTCGTTTTGAGGTTGTCAAAAATAGACATTTTCTATAGATTTGTGAATGATGTTCATTTATGTGTTTTCTTTTAAGAAATTATTGGAATATTAATTAGGAAGTAGTCAATTTTTTCCGTTAATTTTTTTTTATGATTGAGAATTATTAAATTTAAGCCATGGCATTTTTGGGAAAGGGTAAAAAGGAGGATTTGATAACGTTGGCCACCGAATTAGAAATTGATGTGGATCCAAGTATGAAAATTATAACACTAAAAAACAAAATAACACAAAGTGACACATATGATGAAGCGTTTGCCAGAGAAATGTTTTTCTCAATTGTGGAAGAGAGGAAAAGGAAGGAAGAAATTGAGGAACAGCGAAGGAAGGAAGAGATTGAGGAACAGCGAAGGAAGGAAGAAATTGAGGAACAGCGAAGGAAGGAAGAAATTGAGGAACAGCGAAGGAAGGACGAAATCGAAGCTCAGCAGAAAAGAGAACAAATGGAATTTGAGTTGAAAAAACTTGAAATTGAATCCCGTACTCAACTAACTCAAACTTCATCGCCCAATGGAAACGGACAACATAACGTTGACTTAATTAAGCTCATTCCTAAATTCAAGTTAAGGGATGATGATATCGTGATTTATTTATCTTTATTTGAAAGACAGGCTAAAAGAACAGGGATTGATTCTAAAGACTGGGTGTCATGTTTATTAACTTTATTGCCTTCTGAAATCATTCAACTAATTGGTAGAGAATCTGAAGAAAAATTTGAAGACTACGAGTACATTAAGGCCATCTTATTAAAGAGATTTAAATTGAATCCTGAAAGTTTTAGAAAAAAGTTTGTGATGCACCAGAAAAGCACTGAAAAATCGTGGAGGGATTTTTGTTATGAAATCACGAATTATTTCGAAGAGTGGATTGATGGACTTGAAATCAAAGACTTTGCCAGTTTAAAAAATCTCATTATCACTGATCAACTTAAGAAAAAGGTACCTCATGAAGTAAGAGACCACCTTCTTGATGAGTGGGCAAATTTCGTTTCTCCAACCAAATTAGCGGATAAGCTTGACGAATATGACAGTGTACGTAATGATTCAAGGAAAACAACTGGAATTCCCTCAAAAGACAAAACTAATGAAAAGTGGCGACCTCGTACTCCACCTTCAGAAAGAAATTCAAGAAACAAATCATTCTACAAACAGGGCTCATCAAGCGCATATACACCCCGTAAGAGTGATGAACTACAGAGGTCGTTTTCCAAACTATCTTGTTATACTTGTGGAAGAGAAGGCCATACATCCAGATTTTGCCTTAAAAATCGGCAACCTAGAAACACTCCTACAACTGCCCAAAACAATCTAATCCAATCGTCACCACTCCCTTTAGAAAAAGAAAAACCAGAAGTGCTAACTGCCAAGATTTCTATTCCTGTCTCAAAATCCGTGGATATATCTGGAAACATAGATGATTTAAAACTCGTCAGAGTTAAATGCGGAAACGTGGTTCTAAATGGCATTGTAGACACAGGAGCCCAGATATCGGTAGTCCGCGAGAAGTTAGTCGCCGACATACCTTGTGAAGGAGAAAGTAAAATAGAGATATCTTCTGCTTTCGGAGAAAGCGAAGTCACTCCACTGAAAATTTTCCAAATGAAAATAAATGACGAACTTCATGGTAGTGTACCTATCACCTGTGCTGTTTCAAAGAAGCTGGTAACCGATTTGCTGCTAAGTTCTTCAGCTTATGAGATACTGTGTGAAAATATTGAGCTTTGTCACAGTAATCTTCAATGGAATACCTCTTCAGAGGAGGAAGACTCTAGCGACGAACCATCACCATTGAAAGAAAATACTTCAAATTGTGCTGTCATTACCCAAATTTCACAAAAAGACATTAAGAATGCAAGAATGGAAAATGACACTAAATTGGATTTTAAGACTCTTCAAGAACAAGATGAGAGTCTAGCAAAATGCTTTGAATGGGCGAAAAGGAACAAAAATGCTTATACAGTTCAAAACGAAATTCTACTTCACTCGGAGAATATTTGTGGCGAAAACATCAAACAAGTTGTGTTACCCTTAGAGAAAAGAACAGAAGTTCTGAGAATGGCTCATGAAATTCCTCTTGCTGGTCACCTCGGTGAGAAAAAGACAACTCAACGAATTAAATATTCATTCTTCTGGCCTACTATCAAACAAGACGTTAAGAAGTTCTGTGAAAGCTGCAAGGAATGTCAATTGAAGCGAACAATCACATATAAAGATAGAATTCCAATCCAACCTATCGTCAGACCAGAAACACCCTTTGAAGTATGGAGTGTTGATTGCATTGGACCGTTAGAACCACCATCCAGAAGAGGTCATCGGTTTGTGATATGTGCAATTGATTTATGCACTAGATGGGCAGAAGCCATCCCTGTTAGAGAAATAAGTGCAAAGACCACATGCAACGTCCTGATGAAGATTTTTTCTCAAACCGGATTTCCGAAAATGATTTGTTCCGATCAGGGAACTAATTTCACAGCCAAACTCACACGATCTTTTGAAGATTTACTTGGCGTATGTCCCCGATTTTCCACTCCTGGACACCCCGAGAGTATGGGTGCTGTCGAAAGATGGAATAGGACTTTAAAAGAAATGATGAATAAAAATATCCAGGAACATGGAAGAAATTGGGACCTACACCTTCCCTATCTTCTGTTTGCCTACAGGGAAGTGCCACATAGCACCACTGGTTTGTCTCCCTTCCAGATGGTGTATGGAAGACTGCCACCGGGACCTTTATCCTTATTGAAAGAGATCTGGACAGGCGAACGTAGCGTTCCAGTCACTGCATCCCGCTCAATTGAAACTTACCTACATGATCTTATCGGAAAAATAAGAAAAGCTCATGACATTGCAGCTGAAAACTCCAAAATCTCTCAAGACGGATACACATCAAGATACAACTTACGGTCTAAGGATAAGACTTTGAATGTTGGGGACAAAGTCCTTGTGCTAATCCCATCGTCATCTCACAAATTGCTCAGTACTTGGCAAGGACCAGCTACTGTAATCGAACTTACCAGACCTCACTCTGTCAAAGTCGAAATGGAAAACGGGAGTATAAGGGAACTCCACATAAATAAATTAAGGCCTTATATTGTTCGAGTGGATCATATTGGTATCATTTTCGACCAAGATGAAGACTTTGGAGATATCCACTATGCACCAGCGGATCTTATGGACAAATCTACTGAAGACTTATGGACCCACTTGCAAAATATGAAAGGTGACCTAAAATATTACCAGCGAAAGGAACTATTCAATGTGTTAAAATCATACACCGATGTTTTTAGTAGCAAACCAGGTCAAGCCCATGTCGATGGTCATGACATAAAAGTTACAGCAGACTGCAGTCCGAAGAGATTAAAACCCTATCGTGTCCCCATTTCGCTACAAGACGAAGTTGATCGCCAAGTTAAAGAATTACTAGAATGGGATCTAATAGAGCCCAGTGACAGTGAATGGGCACATCCTGTGGTATGCGTTGCAAAAAAGGATGGTAGCGTTAGACTGTGCATTGACTTTAGACTTCTGAATAGCTTCACAGTTCCTGACGCATATCCAATGAAGATCGCAAAACACCTACTTTTTGAAATAGGTAAAGCCCACTTTATAACAGTAATCGATTTAACGAAAGGGTACTGGCAAATCCCGATGAAGGAAAG